>NW_019104322.1:125602-143478 GCF_001856785.1 Myzus persicae
TGGGTGGGTGGGGCAGAAGAGGCTACGTTTGGTTCATGAATATTCGAGTAGGTTAATTAATCGTCGTAACCCGAGAGTGAGTTCGGGGCGCTCGCGCGCTCGCCACCTCACGCTACGGCAGCGTGGTTCGGATGAAATACAAAACGCCTTTGTGATGCGACACCGCTGCAAAGTCCTGCCAGCCCGTCCGTTTAATTATATGGTAATTTAACACTCTTATAAACACGCACCGTCTTCCGCAGCAACCCCGTTTCCGTCGCCCCTATGTATCCGCCACGCACCAGCTTTGAACAATCTGCTAGAGCACTGCTGCAGCAGCAGGTACATATGGATATATTATAATACTTGAGATGATGGTAATAATAATAATAATAATAATAATAATAATAATAATAATAATAATAATAATAATAATAATAATAAACGTAAGCAAAAAGCCGATGAAAAAGCATGCCAAGCGATAACGTCCTTGGACGCTTTAAAACTAAATTGTTTTACCTTACACGACGCTAAATCTATAACCTAAATAATTAAGAACAACATAATATTATGGCTACGGGCTTGGACTAAATTTTGGGAGATGGTAAACTGCGTCAAAATTAACCTTTTTCTAAAATTCGATATGTAAACTGCGGCAAAAAAAAATTTAACATTATACAATCTGCGACAAAACCGATAAGACACATTATACAAACTGCTGCAATTTATTTTATATACCTACCAAAGTTATTATATACTATTCATATATACATACCTATATGTGTACCTATATATCTTGTACAATGTACCTAATTATTATTAAATGCTTATGGAGTCCATATTATATTACACTTAATTATTGAAGTCACTAGAGACTGTTAGAGTATTAGGAGTAAAAATTAATAAAAAAGCAATTTGAAAATTGAAAAATATTATTATTAAAAATTATTTTAATAAATCGTTTTGATCGCATAGTAAAAAAATTCAAATAATACAATAATTACCTATTTACTCTACTTTATTAAACATTTTGTCGCTTATTCTTAAAACATACTTTCTTCAAAAATTCGTATCTTGAAATTCGTCTATCTTCTTTCATTTGTCGCTGTTCGTTAATACATTTATTATTTAGCGTTGTCCCTTTATTTCTTTTTTGTATTACCCCTTCTTCTGCACTTCTAATTTGTATATATGTGTCAACTTGAATATCTTGTAGAGCATCTATAAATTTATATAGTGATGGATGATGATGATAAAAATATGCATTACATTTTGAACGGAAAGATTCACATACATTATTTGTTATAACTTCTGATTTCAATGCCAACAAGGAAGGAAGGAATATTTCTTGCATATAATTGTCTGTTAAATAATCGCAAAATTTTACTATTTGATTATTAGATGGCATATCTGCAATCAAATCAAAAACAAACGAATCTTCGACTTCTTCAAGTTCAAGGAACGGATGACCAAAAATATAATTTAAAAATTTTCCTTCATCTGTGTCTCCTTCAATATAAAGTTTGGATAAACCCAAATTTTGAAATTTTCTGAGCCAAGCTGTAGTATATAATAACTTTGGTAGGTATATAAAATAAATTGCCGCAGTTTGTATTATGTGTCTTATCAGTTTTGTCGCAGATTGTATAATGTTAAATTTTTTTTTGCCGCAGTTTACATACAGCCTCAATTTTCATCAAAACTAAATTAAATTTAAAAAACGTCAGAATGTGAATCGGGCACTCATCCCTTACTCATCAGCATCAGATGAGAGGGAAGACCTACCTGTATGTGCCAGTTGTAACATACCTGAGATCAAACATATCATAACAGAATGATATGTCTCTCCCATGAAACGGATAAACGGGAAGAAGGAGTACCAGACATCCTATCTGAAGCCCTTCATCCAGACAACATAAATAACACAATGACATTTATGATTAAGACTAATTTAATCAATCATTTGAACTACTACATTAATGTTAGGTTATGTATTTTAAGATAATATAATGTGAACCTTGTAAAATATTTGCAGTCAATCGACTATATTTATATTATAAAAATAAATAAAAATAAACGTAAGCCTAACTACGACTGTTATTTTGATCTGTTATTCTGTTTGGTTTATCCGTCTGCTCCATGTCTCCGCCCACCATTATCACGTCAAGTCTTCTGAGACACCGAGCGACCGTTTACCGAAACGGTTATTGAATAGTTTCTAATTAGTAATGACAATACATTGTCGGTTATGCATAGTCGTGTACATGAATTAGACATTTTACTAATGCTGCGATGTCTAGTAGTTTTGACTGAGTTTTTTTTTTTTTTTTGGGGGGGGGGGGTAATAATGTGCTGTTAAAGCATCATTCAACGATCGAAATTAATGTAAAGCTAGAAAATTAAAGTGGCAATGTGACATACGCTTTCATTGGTGCTCCACCCCCTCCCACACACAGTAAAAAGTTTTGAACCAAAATCATTTATTAAATGCATTATACTCTGTTGTCAATGAACGTTCTTACATTCGGGTTCGTGCACTGACAAAATGTGACATGAGTATAATATACGCGTATTATCGAAGCCGGTTATATAACATTAATCGTCCGGAAAGAAACCGCGATAAGATGAATGTAAGTGTTGAATCTCTTTGTAATATAATACCCACCATTCGTCATTAGTTTTTCAAAAAGAATCCGATGAAATAATATAGCGATTCAAATTCCTGAAAATATAACTTTATACATATTTCATAATATTTCGTAAGTCAGTCGATATTGGTTTTCGCAATATATGATAATATTAACAAGAGAAAAACTATAATGAGGTATTAATATTTTATAATAAGATCGAATCAGAAAAATGACATTATGTCAAAATAGGGTATTCATACCCTCTGCAGTTAATGTTCAAATATCCTAGTATATTATTTTATTTTACACTTATCTACCCCTCGTTAAAATCAGCTAGGTTGTAAAATGTAAACCTGTTAGCTGGTATCTGGTGTAACGATATAAACTATCGAACCCTTCTTTTACGCTGATACAATATAATGATAAGGGGCTATAGGCAGCACAATCCAGCACAACCTAACCCGCGAAAACAGAAATAAAAACTACCTACAATAATATGATTTATTATAGAGAATACGTATTGCACTACAATTATTGTTATGAATAATCAGATATTCGAGTTCAAATCATTTAGAAGGCTACTACTATACTTAACCAGGTACTCAACACTTTATTTTTCCACTATTAATGCTAATTATGATGAAAGACCATGTATTATTTAACACTAAAGACTGAATCGCAATAATATGTTTTATCGTATTTTTTTAAACGTAGCCTGTAGATAATTATAATATATTTTTGCATAGGTACATACATATTATATCTACTGCATAATTTGTCGTACTATGTCAATTTATGTAAACAAAAAACAATGTGACTGGACTCGGGAGACCATCTAACAGAAATAAAGTACTCTATATATACAAAACCACATGTTGATATAACACCATTGTTGATCACAGTGATTATTACTATTAATAATGATGCGTCATCAAACTGATCAAAGCTCGTTCTTTACTTTAGGTAATTAATGACATTCTAATAATATGCTCGTGTGTCAGTATCGGCACTATTTGGTGCATCCGATACTAGGCTGTATTCCTTGTTGGGCACCACCAGTGCGGGTATTAAGCACAATATTATATAATAATATAGGTACCTATAATATATTTCGTGGAACAATATGAATCCAATATAACACATTATAATTATTGATTGAACTACACATATAATTGTGTTTCTAGTAAGATTTTGTCATATTATAATATTATAGTGTACTATTATACCCCTCTGCTGTGGCTATATTATTATGTTATATAACCGTTATATTATACGTATTCGGCCGTCCATCGTGCACACATAATAATATTATTAATTATATACATATATATTACATTGTACATAATAGGTAGGTACATAATAATAATAATAATAATAATATATCTACGTTCTGTGTATACGTTTAGTTGATTAGCGGGTGTATAATATCGCTCGCCCCCGCGTCATGTATAGGTATACGCATTGCATTATGCACACCCCGCAAACACGTGTAATCGAAGTCTGGAATTTCCGATCAGTTTGCTGGGTACACCAAACAGGGGTAGTGATTGGCATTCGACAGAAGCTTCATAGGCGCGAAATGCATAGCACCCCCTCAGTAGGGCACGTACGCGGCGTATACAACATTATGTGCGCGTTGTTATTAAACTAATATGTTCGTTGTGTATTATCTATACTCCAAGTCCGCCTGTGTTGTATTCCGCATAACTAAACAACAATGCACGCGGCCGAAGGACATGTACTATAAATAGGTACTATCAATGATGTCGGAAATGATTGAGTGTGTGTGTGTGTGTGTGTGTGTGTGTGTGTGTGTGTGTGTGTGTGTGTGTGTGTGCACCTATTGTGGGTTAATTGTATTGACATAATAATCTGATGTATGATATCAAAATAGACTAATATATGGATCAGTGGTGTGACTTTCGACATTTTGGCCCTGAAAAATGTTCAGCAGTTCTTTCCATGATTTATATCACAGGTACTATGATGTATTATTATAGGGTCACTTCGGGCCGGACTTGGATGGTTAGAACGAAAACAATGTTTTCTTTAGACTTAATAACTTATGCAATTAAAGTTATATCAACAGTGTCACCGCGTATATAGGTTAGTGTTCCCTTTTCTACAGCACAATCATACTTTTTGCTAACATAACACACGAGTTTCGATGGAACCAATAATTTTTTCATCAAATACCAAAGTCAAGTGTGTATGCCAATGTGTTAGAATTCGAAACGATAATTGGGAGTGGTGGGAGAATTTAGTGACTTTTGAAATTATATTTTATAAAAATACAAACTAATCGAATAAAGGGATTCCAATTTTAGTATTTGAACCAGCGGACGTCGCCGTCAAGACCACTAATCCCTCAATCGTCTTAGTTACGCCACTGAAGTATATATATATATATCGTTACATAACAATAATATGTACTACACATGAGCATTTTCGTAGCAGATTTTATCGGACTCGAGGACCGGGAGTAGCAGTTGTCTGCTGTCTAGTCGAATTTATCTCTCACGAGCTTTTCTTTGGTTTCCGGACGATTAGTCGGCCCGCTGCCGGAGGCACACGTCTACGCCGTCTCCTGCAGGACTGTCGCAGAGATTTGTCGACGTACATCATGTCGTGTCGCGCAGGATCGCCGCTGCTGCGGCCATTTATACCATTCGCAGACGATCGATTTGCGATTTATCTATGTGCAACTATATTCATTTAATTATATATATATATATATATATATATATATATAGTATACCACGAGCGGTACGTTGTGCAAAACGTGCTGACAGCGGCGGCGGGTCTTTAATGTCGGACGTACACGTTATATTACCTAAAAGCCCATTGCCGGCTGGCGGGGGTGGGGCGGTAGCGTTGTAGCGTGCAGCGAGAGGAGTAGTAGTGGGGCAACCGGCACATTTGTCAAATGAACCGAACCGCGAGGACAGATAAAACGGGACCGAACACTATATACTAGTATTGCGCTATATGTATATATATATATATATCATGTATCATCAGTATATATATATATATATGTAGTATATCTATGTTGTATACACTACTGCGAGCGTAGTTTATTAACGACGACCCACCCGCCGCTCGCCGCACGTCGTCGCGAAACGTCAGTGGCGACGGGGTTCCCCGATCCGGTCATTTGTTAACTTCAATCTAATCAAAACGAAACGTCCGTGTCTGTAGTTGTGTGCGTGAGTTCGAGCGCTCACTATCTTCTCGTCACGACATTACTGTATTTGTCAACGTCCCCCTAGTGCGATATTGTATATTATATTATATTGTTATTACCTACTTCACGACGTCTGAACGCCGCCACACTCCCGCCATATCGACGTTATTATGTTATTATTATTATTATTCAATATAATTTATTTTTCCTCCAACCTGCACCCTATCCCCTCACCACGGATATCCGTTCGGCGATTGTTAATACATCTACCCCCTTCCCCCACCCCACAGCTGTAACGCGACGTAATTCGACCGTTCTTCTATGTACACCTAGTCTACATTATAATAATAATAATATGGTATTGTAGTATTTTATATTGCGGCGCTTTCCACGCTCATAACGATGATAATAATAATATTACCATGTACAATGTCAATACTATTATCGTTTTCGAATGTGTTTTATGTACCATGTCATAATATTTTTACCTGCTTGCAATTAATCTTTCGATAAAGTCTATGGCATCGAGTTTGAACAGTAAGTTATTATGCAGGTTCCGACTATTTGTAATTTCATATTTTACATTCTGAGTGCAGCAATCATTTTTGATCTACACCCTTTGTCACCGGAAAAAGAGATACAGTTTCGGTTAGTATACTTCTTCCGGAATAGAATAGAATACAAGACGTATTATACAGTACCTATTCGATATTTTCAGTTTTTAAAATGCTATTTAAATTTTTAATAGTTCTCGTTTTTATTGATATTCATAGTATTTCATAACGAACACAATAACACTTTTCAGCCATCACTTTAATATAATAAATACCTAAAATATAAATAAAATCAATGTTCGACTTACTCTCAATACTATTTTGCTATATAAGTATCATAATATTATATTATAGTACCCCATACACTCTACAGTATACACATACATACAATATATTGTATAAGTACAATCATTCATCTTTGAGATAAATAATGTCTGTAAATCCATTGAAATCCGTTTTTGCGACATCGCCAATTTCACTTCTAGTTTCCATTATATTGAACCAACGTTTTGATGAATTTTTCTTCGTTACTTTTTCTAAAGTCTGAAAAAAGTATTTTACCGCACAAAATCGATATATACACTATAAATAAAAGCTATGTGCACTTGTAGTTTTAAAAACAAGCTAAAGTTAAAGAAAATAAGAAAATCCATCACTTAAGGAAACACTACGGTGAAATTAAATGCTTTAAGAAAACAAAGGTATTAATCATTTTTCTAAATTTGGAACTTATTTTATTTTTCTCATTTAATAATATTATGTCAGCTGTAAGAAAAATTGCTATTTACGGTGTAATCATACAGAAAATGATTTAGCTATATTCCTCTTATTGTAAGTTGAACTGCAAAAAGTGGATGAGTAGAGTTACTAGTGTTATAAAATAAGATTTATCACCTACACATTCGTAATATTATCAAACAAGTATTCTCTGTATAAGGTACATCTTAGCCAATATACTGAATCCTAAAATATATAAATATCAGTTACTAATTATTTTTTATTTTTTTTGTATCTTAACCAAACGTCTGAGTTACCGCTCTAATACATATTATCGGTTTGCCATAATATATTATACATGTTACTATAGTAGAAACTACTTGTTAGTTTAATAGTATAAATTAATACCTATATAGATATTGATATTTTAACGTATTTAATTTTAATAGGCTGCAGTTAAAAATGTAAAATATATTAACTTACTATGCATATTATTTTAATAAACTTATTAATAAACTGTAGTTTTAAGTATTGCTTATATTTTCCATTTTAGAACCATATAATAATTCACTTGTAAAATACTAAAATAGGGCATAGTTGTTAAGTATTTATTTTTCTTACTCGTTTAAACAATTTTATATTAAATTTTATTTGAAAACAATTTTCAGCTCATATTTATGTGAAAGAAAAGTTTTTTCTGAATATAACTCTAATATAAATAAAGTAAAAAACATATGATTGGCTTAAATTAAATTATGTGATTATTTTTCAAGATAGCTTAGGTAGTACCTATTGAGTATAATACACGAAAATAGATAAAACATTTTTACATCTTAATTTAAAAAGAAAAATCACAAACCAATTTTTCACTATAAGTTTCGCTGACTTCCGATATGTTATTAATAACATATTTTATTTTTAAATGAAAACCTTCGGTTTCTTCTTAAGGATTTAATAAATAAAGATCTTACTAAGATTAGTATTCATAAAATTAAGTAGAGATCGAGTTGAGTTTAAAGTTATTCATTGTGGATATTATAGATATAATATTATTAAAATATAGAATACGCGTGTGTGCATTTTCGTTTAAAGCATACCGTAGTAAAAATCCCGAGTCTCAATAAAACAAGAACTTTTATAAAAGAGCACTTGGTGTGATCTTTAAAACTAAAACAATTGCAATGAAAAAGCTATTTCAGAAAATTTAAACTGTGTGCGTTCACAGCATTTATAAAAAAAAAGACCATACGTGTTTATTTGATGGCTGCATACTTAAAACAACTTGAGTATAATGGGCCATCTGCAATGGATTTATTTATTTGTTATGGGATATCGCGAAACAAATATTAAGTCTATTGGTGTTCGGGTAAAAAAGTTCCCAAGAAGATAAATTATGCATAATAAAATCGATCGGTTGATTCGAAAAGTTTGAAATGATACTCCAAGGATACCGGATATTATATAGGCAGGTATTCAGAAAACCGTATTAGAGTCGATCTCATAATAAAACAGATTTCGAATCACACAACAGGCACTTATAGAAAAATACTCACGTCCAGTACGTATACCGTCCTACAATCCTACGTATATAATATACTGCTACCGTATTATCTCTCGTTTATTTACAAAATATTTTATAACCCAGCGATGACCGTACGGTAATTTATCGCCATACACTTCTATACCACACTAGCTATGGCGTTTTATTGTCCAAAATATTGCTTATCCGTTTTAAAATTATATTCAGTTCTATGATTTCGATTTGTACGCTATATGATTCTAATTATTATATTTTATATATGTAGAGTACATATTTTATCACTCTCAGCTTTTATTTGAGTACAATTCACACAAGTAATGTACGCATGACTCGATGTATTCATATTATTACGTCTCAAACTCTCATATTATTCGTCTGCAACGAATTTCATCTCTTTTTGTATATTATATAACAGATTACATAATACATAATATCCCACGTTGCATTATATATTATTAAATCCTGTCTTTTGTCCAGGTATACTGAATTCGATTTTTCAACTGCCGTGTCGCCGACACGTGTTTTTTTTTTTTTAGAGGGGTCATGCGAGTGAGAAATGATGAAAAATAGAGACCCAGGGTGATATATGTAATATTGTTTGCACATTTCACTGTATACAATATATTATAATACGTATATGATACTATGAAAAAAAAGAACCTATATAATATGTACATACAAATTACGACGGGGAAAAGAGTGACACGAAGGTGTATGAAGAAGAGGATCATAGGTAGGTATAGGCGCTTAGGCATGTAAAATATTTCTCGCGTAGAAAACAAGACGTCTATCGTGGTCTTACGGCATCACATTCGAGAATATATTGAGCTCTTTAACAGTTGCGGATCGCTGGCCTACGTGGCTTGTACCTAGGTATATAATAATAATCGAATATAGGTAGCTTATACACATATATATATCGCAAGAGCAGGTGTGAAGTTACCTTTGTACTTTTATTACCACGTCGTCGCCACTTTAATCCCGATTTAATCTCGGCGCGACTGTCCGTTTGACTTTCGCCGAAAAGTTTTGCCGCGAGAAAACAACATCCATCTTATTATTGTCGGGTGACACAAACGCGTCAGACGACATTACTCGCGTAATCAACCTAATGGGTTTTTGCTCCACTCCTCTCCCCCTCCCACGCATCATCATGCCGCCTCACTAAGTCCCACAGTCTATTCATCCACAACTCACAAGCCGCCTACATCGTCTCCTTTTGTCGTGTATAGCCTCAAAATACCCTCCCCCCCACACACACATACATACACACACTCTCTTACATCCCGCCTACACGTCTTTCCATCGTGTGATTTATAATATATATGCGGCGAAGAATACGTTTTCAAAGATTGAAATATATATATATATATATATAATATAAATAGTCTGCAGCTTTTATTTCAGATTTGACATATGTTCCGGCTGTGAACCGACGAGTGTCACCGGTATGTCTACGAAAACGATTTGCACACCTACCTGGTACAATTATTATATTTCTAACTTCAACACTTTGATTTTTAAACTGATGATATTTGACAACATAGACAAACAAAATGTGTACGAAAAAAAAATATTAAGTTGACACATTCTTTTCATTATACTTCATTGTCTAGTATAAACTAAAACCAAAACGTCGACAGCAGTTTTCTCTTCGGAATTCAACTAGTTGTTACTAAATTTTTCCAATTATATTTTAAATTGTATTGAAAGAAGTAGGCATTTAGGTGGGCGAGCTTACACAGTTAGATCAATATTATACTAATCGAAACACAATTATAACAAAGGTATCTTTTTTTTAACGCCTTTTGACGTGGTGATTTTGCTTTCACATTCGGTGAACTGTTATCGACAAAACATCTTGTCGATTGACATTATTTGAAAACGAACACGTTAAGTCTTCCACCATATGTGCACAATATATCTGCTGGATTGACGAGAAATAAATATCGAAAGGTTTAAGGTGCTCGGTCAAAATAATAAGAATACACCTAAGATTATTATAATAATAATATGAATCTTTTTTATAGATAGTTATTGTTGGTACCAAATCATTTACTTCAAAGAAAATTCAAAGCCCGTTCAAATGAGATGACGCTTTTATCCTAGGTGATCTATTTAACGTAAGATACTCGTTATTTTTCAATAAAACTATTAGCGTTATCTAGAATAATTATATTTTTCATACTAATAATTTTTTTAATTTTTATACTTTTTTTTTTAATGACAACATTCATTTTTGATTTATTATACTTTATTCCGAGAATACTTGGATATATAAAGTCGACTTTTGACAAGTATAGCTTACGTGTTATCAGCATTTCAAGTTTTGATGAGTGCGGTGGTCTCCGAAAAAGATTGGATCGATAATCCACTCAACAAAACTTTGAATACTAATAGCAAATATTATTAAAAAATATATAATTTGGTACACAAATGTGGTTTTGTAACTACTGAAATCATATTTTCAAAAACGTTAAAAGGGTTATTTTTTAAAGTAATAATGATGGTGTCTGATTGCGGTGAATGGATGATTTTCGTAATCGAATATTTGAAATATATTACGAAATTGGTTCCTGACCTTACCATACATACCTAGGTATAAACCCTAAGGGAGTACCACCATTATGACGGGTGAACCTAAGTCTACAATATAACATGTAATGTAACTTCATGTCATTGACATGTCGGTCATACATATAAATTTCATAGGCACATCGAGGTCCGACCACCTTTCATTATACACATAGTTATATTATTGCCCTTAGGTATTACGTCGTGTATTATTATATCGGCGCACGCCGTTCAAAATAATTATTTTGCTCCCTCGTGGACTCGTCCGTCGATTACTTTGCGGCTTGTTTGTTTTGTTCGCCCGCGTCATCGGCTGTCGTCCGCGAGCGTGTGACGGACGACCGAGCTTGCCCCCCCC
This sequence comes from Myzus persicae, assembly GCF_001856785.1. Classification (NCBI taxonomy): domain Eukaryota; kingdom Metazoa; phylum Arthropoda; class Insecta; order Hemiptera; family Aphididae; genus Myzus; species Myzus persicae. The sequence goes on from NW_019104322.1 coordinate 137,142, forward strand.
CTCTGCCCAAAGCTCCCGGGACCGACCGTGCTATTAGAGTGATTAAACTCGTTACAGGTGCGCCACCGCCGAAACCCGTTGCCCCCCCCCCTCCTGGAAACACACATCGCGTCCTGTTTAGAACGCTCTAGCGTCACTACGTCATTGTATTAGTGTACTGTAATATATAATATTATAACCGAGCCCGAGAGCACTACCGTTAATGAATTGTCAGAAAAAGCATGTTGCAACACAGAGTGTTATAGCTGCGGTACACGTGTATAAAATACGTGTCACATTGGTGTGGGTGAGCGAGTGTGTGAGTGAATTAGTGAGTGTGAGTGAGTGAGGTGACTGTTTCAACGCGAATCGGGTCGAGTTATCGAGTTGAGATATCTTTGATGACCGTTGCGGACGTCCTGAATACGGTAAAGCACGATTCCGTACGATTTTGAATTTTGATCAAGCAATGGTTTGTCGAAATTTCCATATTGAATAACACGATTAAGTTCGTTTTTCTGTGCAATGTTGCCATATGTTATTATTATAAATTTGCTTAATTTTCGTAAGTAATAAATTTATAAAAAAAGTTAAAAGTTAAACAATTGTCAATTTGTATAAAAAAAATATGAACCTATAAAATTGTTTGAAAATAACTATAATTTGATAGCATGGTAGCTGTTAAAAATATTTGATTATATTTTTCTGAATCAAATATTCGTTGTATTCGCAGGTTGTGTGATCTAAACGTTGTTTGTCGCTTAAGACGGAGAAACATGGCGACCGACCGGCAGAAACCGAAAGTCTCTTTGGACCCTCACTAATAGTCACGTATACGCAAAACTACAAAACGTTATAACTAAATCAAAATATAGTTAAATCCTACACATAACCTTATGGAAATCTGGCAACATATCGCACTAAAATATTGGGTACAAAACCTACAGAATCGTCTGACTTAGAATGTGCACTATTCCGTACGTTGATAAGGACCGTGCGGAATCGTGTTCTATTCTCTGAATAATCGTACATCGTCTTCAGACAAGAGAAGTATAGTGTCCGGTTTAACGACAATAATTATATGTAAACACCTAGTAAAAATAATTATATCGTTGGCTTTCACATCAAGAAAGTTACCACCCCTGGTCTAAACGATAAAACATAACGATATGTTATAACGTGTTTTAATATTGAATAATATTCCTCATTTCAGTAGAAATTGCTCTTTCCAAATAAAAACGATTATAATCCAATAGTAAAATACATTTAAAAAATACAATGTAGTATGATTTTAAAACGAACCTTAAACGACTTCACTATGAGAAATAACAGGAATGAAATTCACTGCGCAGATGATAATATTACACTCGGCATTCGGCGATCGGTGTTCAAAGACCACCCTGTATGTATAAGTACTTTTGGATATTAAATTATTGTTTATAGTAGAAAACTAGAAACGATAAGAGTGTACAACCAGCGCGTCCCGTCTGAAAAAGACGAATTTATATGTTTCTTGGTATTTTTTTCCTTTTGGATTTAAGAATTTTGTTTCAGACATTTTTTTAATCGCTTGAAACTCGTATTGTTCGTTTACAATGTGCGCTCTGTATATTATAGCGTATTACACGACCTCTTTGAAAAAATCCGATAGTCTATACTGCAGCAGTAGTTATTATATAAAAACGTAAAGGCATTAGAGATCTCGTTTTACGATCACTCAGAACTGTAAAAACAATGAACGCCTTAATCACGGACAGCAGTTCTATACAATATGATATACCCCACACTATTTTATGCGTCTCTAAATGTCTTGTTCTTAAGCGCGGTGTAACACATACATAATATTATGATATATATAACTTTCAGTATAATAATAATACTGAACGAGTGGAGATCTCGATATACACATCCAAGTACGACGTTATTGTTGTACACTTTTTCATGTCTAAAAACATATTGTTATATAGGATCTGATCTGTACATGGGTGTTATAGTTTTTTTCTATTTTAGATTCTTATAGAGGAGCGGGGAGTAACAATGATATTGTACTGCAATGATGTGAGCACTTTTTTTCGGCCAACACTTTTCGGGGTCAAATAGTTTCATGCAGCATTTCTTTGCAGTGAATTGGAAATTGAAAAATTTGTATAATAAATATAATATTTTGTAGTATAGAAGTTTCCGAGATAATCGCAGAAAACCGGCAGCAAAAATTAATCAAAGATATAAAACTGAGCATGGTTTTTTTAACAAAATGTTGACATATTTTTGGTTAAAGTGTATATAATCGTCTATCAATTATACTAAAATATAAATGCATAATAAAATATAATACTAGTTTATTATTATATTATATATAGATAGGTATTGTTGCTTTTGAATAAAAAAACAATATGACTACGTTCCCATTCATAAGTGCTACAAATTTCACGATTCATGCACATATACTATATACATGGAAGAGTTTTTGCTTTTCGAAAAAATAAAACACATAGTACGTTAACATTAGGGTAAACATCTTAGTATAGGTACTTGCGGTGAATTAATATTTAATAAAAGTGGCTTATGAAATTAATTACTTCAATCAAAATTGCTACTTAGAAAAAAATTAATTGTAATTAATATAAATTAACTAATGACCTCTGTTAATATAAGATAAAAAAAAACCAAAATGCTTCTATTTGTTTGTTTATAATTTTATTAATACAGAAAATAAACAAAATATACCACAACAATATTTACACTACGACAAAATATCGATACAAAAATAATCCAGAATTTATAACCAAAATATTATATAGTGATGGATTTTGAACAAAAATGTATAAAATAATTTAAAGGTTTTTACATTAATGACGAAATCTATGGATGTTTTTTTTTTCATTTGACCCATGTTTATGGCGAAAAATGCAATGGCGTATATTAAAAAATAGACGAAAGATTAGATACAATTGTAAAAGCATGAAAGTAAAGTAATCAAAATAAATATATAAAATCAAACTTGACATAAGGGTATTTTTTTTATAGTTTTTAACAAAAATATATTTTAATATGTATGTACTTCATACATATGTCATATATAATATGTAATCTACGACTTATTTTTTAATTAATTTTTACTAAAACATTTTTGAAAAGGAAGAAATATTTTTTTTTGTGCATGTTGTTTAAACTGTATTTTTATAATATGGGTTTTTGGAAATTACTTATTAGTTATGCGATATCATACGTACGAGTTCATGATGTACAATAATAATTTGCATTGTTGTATTTATATTTTTTCATGGAATATTTATGTCTGGAATAATTTTTCTCGTTTATTAATTTGAACAGCAACATTTATAGTATTAAAAAAATAAAAATTTTAAATTAATATTTATACTGGATATTTTGTTTTTAGAATATTTATTTGAGATATTTTGTTAAAATATCGCATAGACGCTGTGTCGCTGTCTATATTATATTTATATTATATTACCTATGCACTCAGTGAATTGTCAATTAGTACAATCACTTTCACTGACCATTTCGCGTCAATTAAAAGCTAACTGGTGTAATAATTTCAAGTATGTAGATAGATAACGAAACAATATTTTGAGGTTAATTGCATTTATCTTGATCGCAGTTATTATACATTTCGATTAAAATTTTCAAAAATAAGGAATAGGTGGTTGCGGTTTTGATTTAAATGTTGTTGTTTATAGGTATAGGTTTCATAACTCGAATATCTGCTGCGATGTTTTGACTATTATTTATTAAGCAGACCTGCCTTCGTTTCGTACAGTTAATATTATTTCCTCGCTTCAGTCGGGGACGTCTAAACCTATTTTCTTAGTGAAATAATATAATATCACAGTGTATAATATTATTATTATTATTATTATTATTATTATTTGTGCGACCGGATCCGGTTCGGTACGCGGATCGCGCCGCACGTACATGATAATAATATTATCATGGTTCTCTGTAACCCTCGTCGATTCGGGTGCACCCCAAATTCGGTGTTTTCGACTCCCCCGCAGCAGCCCGACTGACGGGATCGTCCTGCAGTTTTACTCAATCCCTTCGGTGTACGATTCAGTCGTGTTGTGCTACAGTGGCGGTGGCGGTGGCAGTATATATGTATATATATATATATATATATATCATATTATTATATGTATGTACAGGTGCAGGACGACACGCGTCGAGTCCTGAGCGGGTATTACAATACAATTACGATGTTTGTGTCACTGTCCCGCACTAGACCATCGTAAACACGAATATTTACCAAAGCGGGGTCGAGAACGGTCGGCCGACGCGATACTTATACATATATCGTAATTCGTAGGCGTCCCCGGCGGCCGATTCGGCTCGCCCGTCGCGCGTAATCCCACCGGTGCGGCCCATAAAAACCCGTATAAAATATATATCGTACGTTACTTATATGTATGTTATAATATGTATTTATAGGTATAAACCAGCTATACCTAACCTATGTGTACCGGATACTACTACACTTGTAGTTTTTTATTCGTCCAATATATTTTTAATAACCGAATTATATTGTTATTATACGCGGATCCGCGACGAAATAAATGTCCTCCAAACGTACCTAATCATATCTATATACAATATACATGTATACACTTTACATCATATGTATATATATATATTTACTAGCTCGAAAGCACTTATACCGCTACAGTAACTATATATAATAATATATGTATTATACATGGTATAGCTACATACATAAAACCTTTTTGTTTTGAGCAGTTTTTTTTTTTTATCACAAAACGATATAATACCACCCAAAAGTTACTCACGATATGACTTCGAGACGATAAAATCCTGCACGTTCGGACATATAAAGTTTAATGGTATATAAGGCCAATTCGACATAGAAACGCGTGTATATTAGTGCTACCATATATCATTATTATTATATGAAAACATTGTTATCGAGCTGCAAGAGCACATTGACCAAACAAACCGGTGATGCCTATTTTATATTATGCATAATTACATATTTAAATATTATGTATAAAAAGGCATGCACGTGTGTAAGTGTGTTTACTTAAACAAGTCACTAAAAATAAAGTAATTTATTAATTAAGTTGAGTATACAATGTATTAAGTGTGTGTGTTTAACCATTTTAACCAGTCAATAACAAAACTCCGGTCTCCATTCGTTTTTGAGGACTGTACCCAGTTTGTTTATATTAACTCGTCATCCACTTACGCACTTCTTCTGCAAACCTTTTATCAGTTGAAAATACTTTTTTTTTAAATTAAATATTTTAAATTGAATAGGTACGTACGGAAACGAAAACACAAACACACACACACACACACACACACACACTTCAAAAAAGTTATCTCTGATGTATCTCTTAGTTTTCAGTATTATAAGTTCATCTACTAGCTGCTATACAGAGTCATTTGTAATAAATTATTAATTAGCAAAAATAAATTACTTGAATTTATTATATATTTATATACACGATACATAAATGTAGCTTTTACGTATAAATTATTCGTATATATATATATATATTTGCTATTTCAAATGTATGTTCTTCAAACTAGGTACCTTTGAAAATAATATGCTCTTGAATATCAAATACAATAAAGTGAACTTTAACGAAAAAATATCTAACAGTTTTGTAAATAAATTATTGTTTATAATAATTATGTAGGTATAGTTAATTAGAACTTGGTATGAGTTATAACTGTTCCAACAGTTTGAATACAATTTACAGATCTCGGCTTTCGCAGTTTATTCTTCTAGCGTGATTGTAAGAGTTATTACAACTTATAATAATATCGTAGTAAAATATGTATTTCTTTAATAATGTAATATTATTATCAGTTTTGTTGTTACGTATAATATTATTCGTGTATGTATAGAATGTCAAGGTCATACAAATAGCTGCAGTATTATTTACTAGAAACTATATTGGACTTTGGGTAAATGGTTCTTGTCTTGAAAATATTTTGAAATCTATCGATAAAAATCACCGCCTCACCGGCATTATAGAATAGCTGTGAAAAGAAAATATTTTTAAATAGCATGACGTATAACATAATCGTTCTTTCTAGTAAAATCTTTTCTTACAATACTTTATATAAATGGATTTATTAGAGCGGATAAATTAAATTTGTCGCTACATGCAACATTTGTTTTTATACTTTATTTATTCATTATACCTCTTGAAAGAAGTCCATCGTGGTTTTTTAGTAATTAAACCAAACGAAAATAAAAAAAGCTGTTAATAAACTGCACTGACCACATATACACATAATGGGGCTGATATTAAAGCTTAATTATGCAAGTTTATTGGTGCAGTTACATGGAAATTAAAGCTGAAAAAGA
>NW_019104322.1:144387-225470 GCF_001856785.1 Myzus persicae
TATATATATATATATATATATAAATAAATATATTATAATAAACAGAGACTTGGATGTCGGATATCGAATGGCGGAAGCGGGGGTTGCTGCTGCGAAGGGAAAATAATGATTGATTCGAGGACGACGCAGACGCCAACCGTACACATAATACTCTCCATTACGACGGACACCCGTCACATTTTTCACACCCACACACTCATATGTAACATATACACATACACACACGCACACACACACACACCTATGCATGGGTACGATTTTTTAAATATTCGCGTATGGCATGAGCGAGTGCTCCGCGTTCGAATTATATTATAAAAGTACGAACAATTGACGACTGCACGTCAAATGTATATAATATTATTATTAGTATTTTTGTAGTATATCATACATATATGTGTACATCGTACGACGGGAAGAGAGCGAATACTGCTGCGCACATATAATACCCAAATGCGCCGACGTCTTCTGCCCACCCGCACCCATCATATCGGTCCCCCGCCCGCACCGCATTATGCCGCCCACACGTCTTTCGGGATCTCTTTTTTTCCCAGTCCGCGGGACGTTTCCAATGATTTTTATTTCGTTCGACGTAATAATAATACGATATATATATATGTATGTATGTGCGTTGTGTAAAGCGATTTACCATCGAATCTTCTCGTCGTCGTCGTCGTCGCAGCCACCGCCTCTCCCTGCAGCCTCGAGCGTCCCCGGAGGCGTCCGAAATCCGAAAAGAAAAGCGCGCGCGCTTTTCACGCGTTATTAGATTTGCGCGCGTAATACATAATATACGGAATATACGGCGCAAGTTTCACGTACTGAGTTATTGCGCGGGTGGCGGGACGAGTCATCCGAATGCGAGGCCCGACGCGGAAAACGCATAAAACTTTTCCCGTCTCCGAGCGAATAATTTCGCTTATTTACGCAAATTCGATTTTCTCCGGTCGCGTATTATATAATATATGTATAATATATTATATTATGTTGTGTACAATTTTTTTTTTTTACTCTCTCGCATGCGGCTCTGCAGGAGTCGCGTATTCGTCGCACAATATACAATTTACGCGGCTGGTGCTGCGCGCGCACGTCTCTCCGTATAGTGATGGAATAACAACAACAACAACAACAACTTCACACACGACGAGGTATTTATAAGATGAACATTATGGCGTACATATATTACGCATAGTGGTAGATTTTGGTGCCCATCTGCACATACGCCCTATACAGATATAATACTAGAGAAAAGATGATGTGATAACTTATTGGTACGTTTTAAGGTTAGAAGTAAATTGTACAATGATTGTTTTTTACCGTTGTTAAAATCGAGTGACCCCCTGCTTTTAAATTTTTCTGTTTACACGGTTTGAATTTTAGAATAAAGCATGTATAATATTTGCATATTTTATTATTAAACATGGATTGTATTAAGTACTCATATTTAATTTAATTTATATTTATTAAAAACCATCATTATAACTTATTTCGTTCTTATTACAAAATGTTATAACTATACTTATTACTAATGATGTAAGTTCTAAATTATGACCGTTATTAAATGTCAACATGATCGATTTTAACAACAGGTTATTAGATAAGTAGGAAAAATGACGCATTAAAAAAAATTATTTAAAAAATGTATCAAATTTTTCCAGAAAATGTACCGATAATTTTTAACTGTAAATTCCACATCTCTTGATTAGATGTACGCGGCGGTGACATAATATTCTCCGCCTCTGTATTAGAACTCTTGCCTTTAACACTAATTTTTCGGGTGAAAAAAAAATGTCATAACAAATGCACTTATAAATACTGGATGGTGTGCAGGATATCTTGATGTGTTCAACCCTATACGATCAATTTTATTAGAAATAATAAACATAGTATGAACATATTATGTAATATAGTTACTTTCTGGTTTCGTGTTGGTTTGGGATAATCAATCTAAATAAAATGTATGGAGCTAATTTGTATAAATATCGATGTGCAAGTTAAACTATACTAATTTAAATCAAGTATACACAAATAGTATGTATTAAATGTTTTGAGGTTTAGACAGGAGACGGACGAGAACAAACACTGCGAGATACCCTGTATATATTCAGTGAAGAGAAGATGAAAAAAGCGGAGAACCGCTTTTCCAATTAAATATATATATATATACTGACCCCAACAAATAAACAACCCTCGATTCGATTTATTTTTAATAAAAGGAACGATGTTTTGGGTTCTTCAAACCGAAATCTATTGCACGGACCTCGTGATATACCCTCGTGTGTGGAATGATTCAATTCATACATATGTATACGTACGATAATAATATATGTATAGGTATCAACTCATCCACTTGCACTGTAAAATAAAAATTTTATTTCGATTGATTTTCCCGATCGCCGACAACTGCTCGTGTGTATGCCCATGCGGATGATTCTCCATTTCTGCTAAATATAACGTCATAATATTATAAAACTATGTCTGTATAGTATTTAACTTAATTATACTGACAGATGAGTGCTGTTGGATGGGAGTGCGAAGGTGCCTCATGTTCACTTTAAAATTGTTCCACAGGAATAATTGTATATTTCAATATTTGTGCCACCCACGCATGATGAAAGTACGTATGGTAAGTTCTTATTAAAATATTAATTTCAGATTGGAGCACTAGAAAGCAGTCGTGGTTCCAATTTAATGCTTAGGTAGTGAAATATTGTTTATTTAACAATTATTATAAAATTACAATGTAGATAAGTTAATATTTATATTCATTTAATTGTGTTATAATAAGTTTTTTACCAGTTGATTGAAAATCTAAGTTAGAATTCGCATAATATTGTGGTATATACACGAATCGTCCTTATATTTGGAGCTGGTAATTATAGTATTTACTGATTCCCAACAATCTTATTTATAATGTCTATTAAAAATAATGAGGCTCAAAATAGACCACACTTTCGCAGTGTCTCACTTGTCAATAAAAATATAGTTACAAATTCTCCATTATTGAGTCCATCGACAAAAAACTATAGGAATTGAGAAATTAAAAAATAACAAAAGCCAAAACAAAAGAAACCTTTTTAATTCTTTGAATTCAAGTGCAAACTCAACATCGAAGTCTCATATTAAAAAAACCAATTTTCATTACAAACAACCGTTTTGAATCAAACTAGTTGATGACGATGTATTCGATTTTCCTGTTCATTTCCTAACTAATAACAAGCGACACCTTCAATTTGTTTGAGAGGCTGATTTGAATTTAATCAACTGTGTAAAGAATTAAGAATTCTCGTTGGCAATCATAATTTTTTTTTGCAAATCTCCTAATTATATATTAAATATAAAAATTACTTCTTGTTAGAAGTATAGATAGTATTAATCCACTATAGTAAAAATAGTAATATGCACAGTGTCATACATGTACGAATTAACGTAGGACAAACTAATCACAGATACAAATATTTATCCATCTACTTATATTGATAATATAAAAAAATAATTAAATAACATATCGTTGAAAGTTTAACGTATGACCATTGTTGTACATTGCAATGTAGGCATACAGTCCCTTCCTACAATATTTCAATAAAATATTTTTATATTTTGGGTTTTTTTTATGTTTCATACAATCATCACTAGATGGTCGACCATGATTTCATACCCGATTAGTGATTATCAATATTTAATTAACGATCACGATGTGAAGAAGACAAATCTATAATATTATGTGGATAATTATTATGTTATTTTTACAATGTAAAATGTAAGCAATATTTCTATGACATTTTCCACTTAACATTTGACTAAATAGAAGTGTTAAATGTTCTTCCTACATAGTTTTAAATTAAAATTTTATTTTTCATAAAAATGAAATATTTCATGAATTATTTCAAAGAAAATAAATTTCAATACATTTTAGAACGCTATATAGAATACATCTAGTTTGTACATATTTGTTGTTCAATCTATTATTTGTTTATATCAGAATCCGTAACTATAAAATGAACAAACTTTGAACTAACATAGTATAATAATATCATTGTAGAGGATATATTATTCTATTTGTCACGGTAGGATGGCTATACTACTAATTATAGTCAGAAACTGGAGAGTTTGTTGTCGAGCGCAATATTATAATCATGAGATTGTTAAGTGGGTACATCGTTAAAACGGGCAATTCAAAAGTTTAGGGGAACAAAAACGAAGTTGGCTGGGTTTAAAAAAGTAGTCTGGTACAGAATAACGAGTACGGCCATATTGGGTACGAGCATGTTGGTAAAAATATAAATTTTTTGATGCCTCGTGTATTCAATTTAATATATTATAATATATTTACCTATTATATTGTATACGAAATCATTGAAATTATTGACAATACTCAATCGTTGTTTCATCCTTTGAAAATACAGTTGAGAATTCAAATATTTTATGAAATGCAATTAAAACTATTTTAACAGGCGCTGTTAACTTTTAATAATTATAACTATGAAATTCCATAAATATATCTAAAAACCACGCATTGTTTTTTCACTGCTATCATTATTTTTAAATTTCGAAGAATAGAGTTGTAAAGATTTTGTGGTGATATAGTGGTAAAGTATGCTTAAAAAAAATTATTTTTCATTAAACGATGGCAATTAAAATACTATTGCGAGGGTTATTACATTTTGAACGTCATACTCATATTAAAAAAGGTAACTGTATTTAAAAAATATATAATAGTATATACACGAACCCAAAACAGATGAAAATGGTTCAAGTTCACGTGCAAATCCCAGTTTAATGAGTTTTTGTATGATTATGTAGGTAGCCAGGTTGGCTGAAAAAAGTTGATATTCCTGAGCACGTGCGATAAAATTATCTACCATTTTTAATTATGAAACCTAATTTAATAATAAAATGTCGGAGGTGATAGTACACGTTTTAACGAATTCTTTACCAAAAATAAATAAATTTAACCTTTCAACTGCCTGTTCCACATTAATGAGTAAATAAATATAAATATTGTACGAGTCATAAATTGAAAGTTTAATTTTAATCTTCTTATTTCTTTGCTTAATGGCTGAATACAAAATTGCAATTCTCATGGTACTTCTTCCGCTTTTCCACTGTGGCAAGCGTCTTGCATTAAAGTATATGCTGGTGAGAGTTGATAAGGGACGGCTGTCGTTTAATCGAAGAACTAATTCGGATTTATAACATCATATTTCAAATGAATGGACACATTGAAATGCCATTCGCCCCCCTTAAAGCATAAGAAAATTCTAAACGAAAAGTTGAAGTTGGACTACGACTGATTATTTTCAGGATGTTTCGAGGCATGAAATTACAGACTTAAGTATTTTTCCAAATATGTTCGCTTCTCAAAAGTTTCCAAGTTAATGTCTGAAGTAGTTTTGTGTAATGTTATAGACTTTATGGATTATTATTATCGAGCTCACCGAGTTCAAAAGCATTTTTACATAGTTTTACTATTTAAAGCTAAATTATACCGTCATGTGTATTCACTTTACACAATACGATGACAATTAACATTTAATTGAAATTATTTTTAAAAAATTCAAAAGAAAATATTTGCATTTCGCATATTCCATGTGTTGCGGTAGAATAAAAACAATTCTTTCAATGATTATTTTGCAAATCTGTTGTTATAACTATATAATGATATTATTTTATTTGAATATAGTATGATAATAATATGACAACAATGTAGAGTCGTTTATTCAGATTAAACATTGTAAAATGTAAACGAAGCGCAACGGAAATCAGCTCTTCTTGTTTTACAATGTAATGTTATTTAGTTATTTAGTTATTTTTTAATTACTTTTCCTTCATTTTCCTGCTACTTATAATTAACCTCAATCTACAATATACGCTAATGAACACATTAGTAGGCACCTATGTAGAAAAACTTTTCGCACAAGTTTACCGTAAACATTTTTAACTTCGGTTAGGGTACTTTGTAGTTTTATTCGTGTTGAGTAATTTAGAAAAACATGAATCATGAATACCCACGTATTTTAAATTCCAATAATAATTGTGTTCTCGTTTGGCTGTTGCATATTACCATACCTTTTATGTACCACGTTAGTAGTATGTGACCACTGACAAATGATATATATTACAAACTAGCCGAATTACCCGGCGTTGCCCGGAAAAAGTCAAAAAAGTCCTTTTGGTATATTAATAAGTATATATTGATGTACTCGCGATGCATGAGATTATTTTTATCGATTAACTTCTCGGAACAATATTCTTATTGTTGACCTTCGGACAAAAAGGATAGGTTGCAGGTAGCCGAAAACCCGCGGGCAGCCATGAGCCCGTGCCGTGCAGCACATATTGGCGATGAATAATTATAATTGTTAATTACTCCACTAAAACGCAGCATTTTTGAAAATCCTCTCTTATTGCTCGGTGAAAATATGAGAAGAACCTAAACTCCAAATTTCAAGCTCGCACGTTGCGTAGTTTTTGAGTTACAGCGATTAGTGACTAAGTGGTATTTGAATTTTATATGTATAGATTTACAACTAAACTGGATAATAATTATTTTAATATTGACAGATGTCATATATTATGGGAATACAATGTATTCAATACATATTGTATTTACTGTTTACATATATGATAATTTGTAATTATATATTACGTGACAGAAACGATTACGTTTGCTGTCATCCATATAATATATTGTTGTACATATTATTCCATGCAATTGATATCCGAAACTAATAGAGTATAAAACGATCATAGAATTAAGCGGTTTAACTTACATATTATTATGTATGTGTACGTATGCACATTACATAGGTACAACAGTCAATGGTCGATTTAAAAATGTGTCCTTTGAAATGTGTTCATTATGCATAATTAATATCACCGGCTGTACAACGAATCGTGTCCGTGTACAATAATACTACATGAACGAAACGGGTAAAAAAGCACACGTCAACCTCATCGAAATGATGGCCATATTATAATGTATGGGTAGAAAAATGTTTTTGAAAATTCGTCGAGGCCTCGTGCGACCACGAACACGGCATGTGCCACCCATGGGATTTAATTAAAAGTAACCGCATTTGGCTCTTTAACCCTTTCGTTCGCTGTGAGCCGATTTATAATAAAACAGAATTAATGGATTTAATGCGTTTGGCTGTAACGCGCGTATAAGTATCAGGAAAGATGTCCCTGGACATATAGCTACCCGTGTCCGAGAATTTATGATAAATTCGGTTAATTAACTAATTGTGTTTTATGACGTAGGTAAAAAAAAAAAATGTAGATATATTATATTATAATATGTATATACGTAAAAATGACCTTATGAAGATTAATAATGAAAAAGGTCTGACTCATTTTATATTCATGAAGTTTTCGTACACAGTTACCGCGAACGAATATTTTAGCGAACGTATTGTTTATAATCTAAATAATACGGAACAATTTATAAAAATATAAATGACATTTCACGTCGATTTACATTTGAATACGCTTATTTATTTTGCATTTATTGATTCTTCTCGCTGAGAAATATTATTCGAAATCATTTATAGTGATAATGATAAATAAACGTTTCATTTAAACAAAAAAAAAGTGTTAAATATAAATGTTGGCTGTATAGAGCTTATTCTCAGGAAACGATAAAATATATATCAATCATTAATCATTATAGAGGTATAATAGTATTGTTATTTCATAGAACTAACGATTAATCAAAAAAAAAAAATTCTAATAGGTCTGTGCAAATAATACAAGCTATAAAATATATATTAATCGCATATAAATTTCTAAATTGTAAGCAGTCAAATAAAAAAACTTAGAGTTACCAACTGATTACTATAAATCATTTATATCAACCTGTTTTACAGGAAAAAAAATATTATATTTAAAAAGGGATTTGAGAACAATAAGGAACTAACTGAATTTTTTATTCTTAGTTAAATATAATATATACCTACATTATTTTTAATATAGGTACTATTTCTTATTATTAGTCATGTAATGACTTGGGGAAGGGAGCCCTGTAAAACTCTTATCTCAAAAAGGTGAACTGTGAACCAAAAAAATTTGAACGATTATCGTAAAACTCAATTATAACACTGAACAATGTCACTACTTTTTGTAGATCTACATACCATTTTATTTCTTTTGTGTAGTAAACAGTATTACTCATGTTCTATCACAAATACTTGAGCAAATATTACCATACGATCGTTTCTTATAGTACATGCACGTATGCGCCATAACACTATTTTATTGTATTAGTTTACCTTATGAATCTTATTTTTACCTTTTGTACAATATACTGTGTACAAAAATACGGGTACTTAGATTTGCTTTTAAATAAATTATACAAATATTATTTTTAAAGTTTGTTAGTTTTTACTTTATAATTATACAAGTTTTATATTCGAAATATTGTGTTTGAAAAACTTTCAGAAGACGTCTATTGAGTGCTTGAGTGGTCGTTAGTAGGTAGTTGAAAACATGTTTACAGTTTTTTCAAAGTTAAAAAAATTAGAGCTCTCGTGGGAATATATTATATAATCATTAATGTTTATTCAATTTTTTATTGGGTAAAAAATTTATTTTTTTAAATTTTAAAATCACTTCCTATAAATAATTTGATACCTACTCGTATTTATGGCATAAGTTCTACTTTCTAAATTATTTAGAAATTTAAGTTTGAACTTAATCGATTTTAAACATTTAATAGGTATCATGAAGTAGGTACTCGTACAAGAAATGGTTCTACCAATTAAATGACTATTGATCACCCCATTTAAAATACTTAAATATTCAAAAAATATAAAACATATTAGTTGATAGTTATCTGAATAGAGTATTTATACCTACCATGAAGTAAAATGTGACAAGAAAAGGGTAGGAAATTACAAACTAAGCTGGGATCCTCATTGAACGTGGCCTAACAATTATCTTATAGTAAAAGATATTGGGTACCTTTACTATCAAATATTTTAAAGTATTATTATTTAGTTTATTGTAATTGGCGATAGAAAGTGTTAAGCTCTAACGGGCACACTACCACATTGTGAATCATTTGTATCAGACCACTCCCCGCCGGCCTAAACATTGATAAGCTTTCTATCGCCATAGTGACTTCAATTGTTTTGCAAATGACGCCTCTAAAATATAATAACACGGTTATTAACACATTTTTAATTTCATCCACGTAAACTATAAAAACTAGCTTAATAATATTGGACCACTGTGTTGAAATTAGACATTTCTATTGTTGATAATTTTCTTATTACAGTACTACATTCATTGATAGTGTTAGATTTGTAGAGCTGGACTGCTGGGTCTTATACTCGTATACCTACGTAACGAAGGTTTATATGCATTGGTGAAAATAGGGGAATGCAAAACGGTCTTTGCATCCCGAAGTTCAAATTTAGCACTCATTGTTTAATGTCTAACTATTAGTATAGTGAAATACAATAAATTGAATGTTTTTTAATTATAAACTATTTGCCGTCCACTTTTTTTTTAAATGTTGGCCATAACTTATAATATTAATTTATTATAAATACACACATATTCCTATAATTATTGTTAGACAATCAGCATTAAGGCACACATTTCTAATGAGCAGTGTTATACCGATGTGTCATATTAAAAAGCACTATATTGATGTACCTACGCTGTGGTGAACTATGTAATACCCATTTACTGGTAAGCCCTCGTGCATTTTATATTAATTATAAACATTTTATAGTGCACATGTTAATAGATTATTAATATAGAGAGCATTATATATCTATAGGTGCTCATAATATTTGTTTTTACCATTAATATGAAGTATGTAATTATGAGTATAAAAAGTTTTAAAGTATCGATTATAATTTTAAACAAGAATATTCATTAAAACTAGTTAGTAGATACACATAATATTATAATTTTAGTAGTAGATGGTGGGCTTAGTTTAGGATCTCCTCGTCGTCCTCAGCATCACTTCGTCGGCCGCGGCATCTCCTCGTCGTCCGAGGCATCATTGATCATCTAACTAAGAATTAATATGTTTAGTATTCATTACATTCAAAACATGCAACGAGCTAAGCTAATAAATTGATAATGGTTTTTTTCTTATTTTATTGTTCACCTTCGTCGTCGTCAGGTATCATACAACACTGTATTACACCAGCTACAATCCTTAAAATAATAAATAATAATTATAATAAGTTTTATACAACATCAACAAAGTTTTGAAGTGAAACGTTTTTATCAAAATATCTATAAATCTTTACCTTACTACCCCGCACTACCGTACGTACAAGTAATCAAATAATCAAAACGTTCCCTCTATTACGCTTTACATACACTCATTGCTCGTCTCGTATAGTATAAGGTCTATGTTTTATTAACGGATAATCCCTAAATCGAAAAAAATGGAGTTATCATCATAATTGAGAATCAAGCAGACTATAAAATATACATTTGAACTTATTTACCATCATTTTAAGGCATCGTCTTTAACATATTATCTTTTATAACACACAAGGATTCGGTTACGTCAAAACTAAGTTGGCGAAATTGAATACTTGTACAACACGACGATAACAACTAAGTTTTAATGTTACATTTATTAAAATTTTGTATTATTACATTTTATGTTCGTAGTTGGTTTTAGAGATCTCATATTCAAACAAACATTCACGATACTTGTTTTCCGTTTGAAATTGACGAGTGAGTAAGAATAAAATATATTATTTTTTTTTGATTTTGACAATTCATAACGAGGCCAACTCCACAAACAATTATCCTCTTTTACGGACGGCATTCAAACAGCAAGCAGCGGTGATATCGACGCATAATCGTGTATTTTTCGTGCAAGTAACCACTAATCACAAATATTATGCAAACTTTCAAAATGAATTGATTATTAGCTTAGTATCGACACTGCTGAAATGTTCGTTGGTTCGATGTACCTGGTCATTGAAAAAATACGACAAAACCTGCAAACATGCAGCCTCAATCTGCAGCTATTTGATGTTACATAATTGTATATATATATATATATATATATGAGAATATTATCGTTTGAGTATATTAGGTATGCTGGATGGTTATTTTAACAGTGAACAAATACTATACACTTTTTGAAAATAATAAAAAATTTTTACAGAATTTGAAGTCATTTTAAAACATATTTAAAAAAAATAAAAATATTTTATTACTTTTTTTATCTTTATTATTGAATAAGTAATTATTTTACATTCTAATTGATCAAATTCGTATCACGAAGCTAATTATTTTTCTGAGAATTTTTACACGTAAAAACATAATTTTTAACGAGTGGTTTATTAGTATACCTATAAGTAGTTAATTAAAGTTTAAACGAGTTGAGTGGAGAGGCTTTGGCGTACCCCGAAAAATATTGGTCCACTACCCCTCTAATTAAAACTTTAAATACTAGTTAGCAGTAACCTTCATGTTATATTCATTTGAATTTCGAATTTTCTGTATAGACATTTCAGTAAAAATTCTGCTTCGATGTATGAAATCAATTATGTATGTTTTCATTCAAACAAGTAAAAATACCAAAAACGTATAACGATAAAAAGTGTTGTGTTATTTCAAATTCAAATAATAGTAAATATTTTTTAAAATAACTTTAATAATTTTAGAGTAGATAATCACTGTTTACTATGAAAGGAATCATTCAATACATAATATTACACATTGTTATGATTTAATCGTATAGTGTGTGTGTTTTTTTTTTTTAAATTGAAAATTGTTTTTCAGAGCCATAGGTCTGGCTCATGATTGATTTTATGTTACTACTGATCGATATAGTTGAATAAAGGTCTTAACACCATACTATATGGACAATATGTTAATATTATTAAGTTTCTTCCATAATATAGCTCAGTAGTCTACTGACAGCAGGTTGTATTTAGTAGATACCTGTATAAAATATAACCTGTTGGCAATAATACCGACTTAGTATAATAGCTATACGGACTTTGAAGCTTTTGAGACTGTTTTGATTTTTTTTAACGGTTATACGTCTTATAAGACCTTATAAGGTCGTCGTTAAAATATAAAACACTCGTATGTAAGGTTGTCAGGTCACCCCTGTCTTATACACACATATATAATTTATTATATATATACACACACAATATTACCACAGTAGCCTTCAGTAGCCCAAATAAACTCTCTGCGGCGCACTAAACGCGGGTAAACAAATGGAAACGTTCGTGGAAAAATCCAGCTCCTACTCCTCCTCCTGCGGTAGGTCTTACCACCGCTGTCCTATCTTCGTTGCCGTGTAAATATTGACGAACTCAATGTGACTTCCTTACATTATAATAATTACAACCTGTCAATTGGAATGATTGCTTTTTTTCGATCGGTTATCCTTTAAACGTCAGTTTTTACGGGGCTGAATGTAACACAGGCACTGCAGCTCGCGTCCATCTTATACATACATAATATTATAGTCGTATATATTATTATTATAATTGTGTTTGTCTGGTGCGAAAGGTGTGACAGCAGCACTATATGAGCACAACGACGATGATGACTGATATGATAAAACGGTTATATCATTATAATATTATTAAAAAAAGTAAATGCCGTTAAAAACTCATAAAGTCACTAAGCCGTAAAGAACAGCGTACGCATATTTTACTTAATGAGGTGACAAACGAAGTATAACAAGTTCATCCATGCCCTTCTCTTATTTGTCCATATTATTATATAGTATAATAAAATATGTTGGGTATTATGATAATTTCATCGTTTGCGTTCGATTATTATAATTATCATCGTTTTTCAGCAATTTTGATTGACACTTTTAAAATTAAAACTCAACCGACTACCAATCAGGATTATATCTCAGTGGGGGCCATTAAAATATAAATAAACAAATATTGTAAGTATCTATCCTTATTTATTAAGTTAGAGTTTTTTAGAGTTTTCTTTGTGCGTTCTCCGTTCGGTGTCATATTGTTGACAGGTTCTCGGCAATTAACATTTTAGATTATTTATAAAAACGAGTTGCTTTATTGAATTAATATTCATATTTGAGTATTCATTTTTTATGTTGTTTTATTTTATTTCACACCAATATAATGATATTTTTTATCTTTGTCGTGTCACAGACTCTAAAAATATGTGTAGAAAAATAACTCAATCATACATTTAATATACATTGAGTGTATATTAAATATGTAATTGAGTTATTTTAGCTTGAGGCTAATGAATAGCTATATTGTTTTGTATGAGGCTTTTGTGGCCACAATAGAATTTCGTCAAACATTACTTTTGTTTTGTCTATTATTATTATAACAGTCTGTATTATTATTTCAAATTCTGGGTAATTTTATTTCAATACTTGAAAATGATATTCCACTATTCCATAAATGTAATTTTCTCTTTACTTTTTACCCTTATACCTACTATATGTGGTGATACCAACCTGCGGCAAATGCCAATACTTGCCCGCGTACAATAACCTTTCACAAGAAGGTTACTACAAATTAAAATATAAACTAAATAAAAAAAAAAACGATCAATTGATAGAACTGCACTAACTGCACTCCCTAGTAATTCATATCAAACGAACTATAACCGAATGATTAAATAGTATTGGTTATGATTGGTATGATACGTCTTGTGATGCATATATGGACCATAATAGACAGATAAAAAATTTAGTTTTAGAAATGCAATCCGCTTGCTTGGTAACATAACAATAAAATACGTTTAGGATATAATAAGTGGCGGTAAGCAGTGTACTATCATGTATTTTTCAACCATTTAAATTGTATTAATTAACACAGTTCAGCCGAATTATTTGACTACACAAAACTACAGTTTAGTAAATATAAAACCGTATAATACAATGTAATCCATACGTAAATAACCGTGTAATTAAATTCTTATTTTTAAATACTAAATGACGTATAATTACTTTTCTTGAGAAAAGCTTGCAACTTATGTCTACTATAATCGTAGGCGAGAGCACGAGTGCAGCAGACCGTTCATACGCATCTACTAATGCATAATCTTTTCTGGCGCTAGTTAAAGATTAAGGTTGGTCAACAAAAATTATTATTATAACTAACATTATATAATATAATGTTTACCTTATAACAGTAAAAATAATAATAAATCATATATCACTCTATTTTTAACAATATTAATATTTTATTTCAATGTTTATTTATTATTTAAAATGATATTTTGATTAAAACTATCACAATTATTATTACAAATATTAAATAAAATAATTAATATACAATAAAGTAACATAATTTAAAATAGATACGAATTCTATTCGTTTCTATTTTTTTTTTTGGAATTTGATTAATTTTTTTATCATTTGTTTTTATACCGTTTTAGAAAAAAATTGTCATAATATTTTTACTAACCAACTCATTCAAAATGTTTATTTGTTTTTTAATTGGAAACTTCAGAATAGCTATAATAATGTAGTTTTTAAAAGCTCATGTTCTATTTTTCTATTTTTCTTCACATTTACTGGAAAATAACAATATGAATAAAGCTGCAATAAAATATTTTTCTAATTTAAATCAAATTTATATTTTCATAGTAGGTGTATATAAGCAATAATAAAGTAATTTTTAATTTACTACCAAGGTACTAATATTTCACTCGAATTGTATTCGTTTATTTAAATACATACTCAGGTGTTATATTTTAAAACCAATTGTATAATATACATTTACGCTTTGGGACCATTTCTATAGTCAACGTTTTAATGAACCTTCATATTAAATTTTATTATGATCCCTGAACTATCTACAAAACATAGTTGTAGACTATGGACTATGGAGGGATCAAATCAGTTGCGAATTTAGGATACCATCTCTAGGTTTTTCTGCCATGAAACCGCAAGGCTAGTTAATCTCTACAAATAAATTTAGATTTTAAAAAATGTAAATTAGTATTTATTGGAAATAATAAGGTACATTTTTTCACAGAGCGTTGAATTATTATGCTTGACAAACATAGTTTAATAATTGTTTTTATGTAATGTATAAAAGTATATAATTTATGTAAATTTGTATATAAAGTAAGTAAATATTTGGTTTTATGTTCTTTTATATGTACGAAAGTAATAATAATAACTATTATAAATAAATATAAATAATTTTCACTCCTATCATTTACAAAGAGCACAATGTGATCAATATTAAATGATTTATCAATACTTTATTTACAAGGGAACATAACTGATATAACAGGATAATACAGGACGGCAGGTTAACGTACAGAAACATTGTGTTAAACATATTTTGTCTATCAAAGATCGCTTCGTAAATTCGTGCTTTTATTTGGTATCACCATAAGTATTTGAATTCAAATTTCCTTTAAAATGTGTAGGTAGGCATATAGAAAAAAAACTTATTGTTATAATAAAAAAACATAATTACACTTTGTAGGCGATGATTATATTTGTTTGAATAAATATTTTATATGATTTCAGATAATTTATTTCAATTATAATCATAAATAGATTATACAACTGTTTTGTGGTAGGAATGTAATTATGATTAAATATTCATTTTTTGATTATTTCGATATTCGAATTTCACTGATTTCTGACGTCGTATCTACATTTACATTTATTTCAAAACACTAGTAATTGTTTCAACTTTTGCGATTGACAACAAAAAGTTGAAAAATGGCAAAAAACGTATTTATAATTACCTATATATTATGTATATTATTAAAACCCTAGTTCATACACTTGTCTTGAAAATTAAAAGCAAACATAATTAAAGTTATGACTAATGTTAAGATTATATACAAACACACTATGTGTGTACATATCATGTTATTACCTATTACTTTAGTAAAGATAATACAGTGATAAAAACCATTAGCATATTATTCTACATACATGTTTAGATATGTACATAGGTAATAATACACAGGTGTCAGAGAGCAAACATACCTTTCATATAATATATATCTTATCTTATTTTAATATATTATACTAGTTTATTAAATATACATAAATTATATTATGTCGTTAATTTAGACTGTACTTTAATATTGACAACGACGTAACAAATGTGGCAAAATTAATTATTTAAATATTATATTTAATTAATTTAGTTGATTAATAATAACAATATTCATTTTGGTTTTTAAATATCTACACAATATAAAATGTACAAATATGCATAGTATTAAAAAAAAATTATATTATATTATACATAGGTTTATTTACATTTTAATTGAATTATATTTTCAATCATAAAATTTTCATGTATACTTGAAGTGTACGTATAAATTAATTTTGACAAAATCATATTCAATCTTAAAGTAAAATATATATACAACAGCTTACGTATAATCATAAATGTGTTTTAAATTTATGGTGTAAACACACGTATTAAAATTACATGTTTAATAATATGCCTGATTAAACATATTTTTATAATAGTTTGTACTTATTATTTCATGATTATTTATAAATTATAATATGTTATTAGGGAGTTATTTGTATTACTATATCTCAACATGTACGATAGGCGTCCTTGCGCAATTCAAAAACGAACGCATGCGCCGAAGGGACACTGGGTGGTTCTGCTTTGAAAAGGACCGCTGAGTTTATGAGTGTGTTGCTATTCAGTCACGTTGCCACGATGGTCTCGGCTACCCCTGTGTCGATCAAAAAGCCAAATCGAGTACGTAAAAAAAAAATGATTAAAAGAAAAATAGAAAAAAATAAAATATATTTTTAATGTATATGAACTTACCCTGCAGAGTAAAAAAAAAACAAATGCTCTTCACTAAACGAATCCTATATTGTTTTCAGATAAAACGTTATTTTAACGTCGACTATCACTTATTGATATGTTGTTCACTGGCGATTGCCGTGTACGCGAATACTCTGAATGCTGGTTTCGTGTACGACGACAAGTAAGACAATATGAATATTATTTTTATTTTTTTGAGAACATTTTATAGGACTGTTGATTTCTGTTCAACTAAAGGACATAGGGTAGGCCACCAATTACTAGGCGTATAGAATATATGAGTACAACGGTAACGGTATGTGACAATTGTAAAAGCCATATGGTTCCTTTTATTTTAACACCTCCAAGAATATTGCATTATTGTGCAATAGAACAATCAATTTTATTTTATTAAAAAAGTATCATACAATAAAATAAAACTGTTTTTTTTTTTTATAATTTAAATGACATCACTTTTTACTAAATGTTAAGTCGATGAAATTTTTTTATAAGTCCAGTTGGTATTAATACATTTTAAATACCTTATGTTAAAAAAATTATATAGAGATTTTAAAAATTATTTTTTTTAAAAGCTTAATATTATTTCTATTATTAATTGAAAAATTAAAAGATTAAGTACTTTTTTAACACAGTTATTATTTTTATGTGAACTTAATTTTTGCTGAGAAATGAAAATCAAAAAATGCCTGATATTTTTTTTATGAATATTATGGTGGATTTAGTTGTATAGGAAATGATTGAATTATAATTATTATGTTTTATGTTTAAGTATATTTAAATAAAATCAATTTAAGCAGGATGATAAATCCTAAAATACCAAATATTACTTGAATAACAAACTATGACAGTAAGGTTGCTATTAAAAACAAATTAAGTAATTGAGTTGTGATAATATTATAAGATAGCGTCTATATTCATTCAGCATTATACGTATTATTTAATGATATATTGGTTTGTTACGAATTTCGGAGTAGTGGTGTTATTTTAATATGTTTTAGAACAGATCTACAATAAATATTCCTTTGTGCTTGGAGACAATTTTAAGATACCAGCGTTTTTGTACGTTTAAGCCATAGAAATATTTGTGCTATTAGTTATAGAATTTATGGTAAGTACCTATACCACCGTGTGGTAACATGGTAATGGGAAAAAAGCAATCGTGTAATTTTCGATTACGTTTTCATTTTTTTTGTGTTGTCTTTTTCCCGTTTAACTCGTTTTGTTTTTACCACTTTTTTATTTAAAAGTTTGGCGCACGTTACAGCATTATAATTTTATTGTAGCCAATGCAAAAATACTAACCGTATAGCGGCAATTGCATTTGTCCTCTTGGCCACATATCGCATACAAATTGCCGCATTACAACGACAAAATCCCATAGACTAAACTAGACGATGATAATACGAAAAGCAAATACGAAAATTATCCTAATTTTGACCCAAAATCTTGTTTAAAATAACAATAATAATAGCCTTAAATCGTAATATTTAAATCGAAGTCAAGAAACCACGATAATATGCCTTTGACATATTATATTTTAAAAAGAAAGTAATATATTATAAATACTAACGGCTTTAAAAATAATTATTTAATAATACCTACAATGAATATAATTTTTCTATTTAATACTATAATACTATTGTTAATTTTAAAAATTAAAATGTCATTCTCTGGCTTATTCCTCGCATTATATATTATATAATTATATTATTTATAATATTATCCTGTAAGATTTATACTTTTTAAATAAATAAAATAATTTAGATGAAGGACAGTGTAAACGTAAATGAGAACTCTTAGTCCTTAAATAAACTCATAAGTTCCTTGTATGACAGTGCATTAGTATGTCTATTATTTTATATAGAGAGTAATTCACTAAATATGTCAACCCTTTTCTTCTTCAATAATGCAGTTACTCAAAATCTGTTTGCTAAAATATTTAAATATACTTATAGACCATGTTTTCAAATTCTTAATTATTTTTTGTATTGCTTAAAAAATGTCATGTAGAGAGACAAACTTATGTTTTCATCGCTACTTTAAGTTATTTAATGAATCAAATTCAAACGAGTAGTATTTGATTTACTTGACTTTGTGTACAAATGAAAATTTATAGGTAATAGGTCCATAACAATAGATTTGGAATTGAAAGACGATTTTAATCATTTTATTAATCTATCAAAATTGTCCAAGTATAATAAATTTGATTATCCAAAATAACATACATTTTATATTTTTGTAAAACTATTTGAAGGACAAAAAATTATTCTGAAGACAAACATTTTAATAACTGAAAAGCTAACTGTGGGAATTTTGAATTAGGTAATAGGTACATCAACATTTTCAAAAAAAATATCCACTAAATGATTTGCTTTGAAAGGAGCCGTGGGTTCTCATTTGAAAATTAAAAGTTTGTATTTGACACAGAATACTTAGGTAGTACAAAAAGTCTCAAGAATTTGAAAATATGGTCTTAAAGTATGTTTCAAAATTCCAAAAATCAAAATTTGAATAAATTCATTATTAAAATGAAATGATGGGGATGAACATGCTTGGTGAATAGCCTTGTATAAATACATTTTAAAATTTTAAAGAAACGCACTAGAATAATAAAAAAATTAATATTTATGAAACTGGTTACAAAAACTTTAGGTTACATCTATAAATACGTTGAATAAAATACTTATTTTTATTTATTGTGAAAAGCCAAATTTTTCTTGTTCTTAGTAGCTTATGCAACGAAATGTGAACATATTATTATTATTCCTATATAACATATACTACATACAGTCCATGATCATCTATAATAATTCGCTCAGAAAAATGAAGAAAAAGAAATAACTAGATTTTAATATGTTTAATTATTGAATTATCTCACAATGTACTATTTTATTGAATTTACTATTTTAGGACTATTATGATTAACACCACGTATAAGAAAACTTTAACTGACTAAATATTAAATAATCCTAATGAGTTATAAGATCTTAAGTATTCTAAATTTATAAACATATATTTTTATTTTATTTTATGCTTTTGATGTCGAATTATTAGCGCATGATTATAATATTATTTAATATAATTATCATTCTTGTTAAATTTATGAGAAAACTAAAAATAATTAAAAAAAAAAAACTTTTACATCTCATAACTTAATATTGAGTAATTTTTAAATAGGCAATGCTTCACACTTCCATTCAAGAATTTTGTTTGCAAACTTTCCAGCCTGGAGTTTTAATTATTTTTTTATTCAGAAAATGTGAATCTTATAATTTATAACCCTGTTAATAATTCAAACAAATATAAATAACAAAAATAATTGTTAGCATACCAGTTTCACGAACAGGCGTTTATGTGATACATAATATTATTGTGACAAATTATTATCAAACTAAAACATAATATTGAATTATGCATGTTTATCCGATTAGTCTGGACTCCGTATCGTTCAAATGTATATTTTAATTTAAAAAACATCAATCGGAAAACTGATAAGTCTTCCTAGGCTTAGGTATAACTAATAACTTTACTGTTTAGACAATTTAATGTTATTTTCTATCGTGTCTCATTGTTATTCGACGCCAAAGTTGTTGCGAAAAAAAAAACTTCGAACATTGAAAACCAATCGAACATTAAGCCAGAGTTATAATAATTTCGCTTTTGCAATAATAAGAAAGTATGCGCATACGCCTATCAAAAAGAAACGTGTAAAACGTAAAGAAACGGTTTTTCTCCAATGAAAGCAATATTTTATTCCGCAGCTGGGCCCCCCGTTATTAAACGTCGGAGCGATTTAATGACAAATTAATGTACCACTACTCTTCCCCCCCCCCTCGCCAACCTATTGCACAGCTGCCTATGGTGTATTTCTTTTTCTTATATATTTGCCCGTATAGTTAATTGTTTTTTCCTCGTTTGTTTAAAACCCCACGAGGCGTTGAGAATTAATGGCGCGGGGCGCGCAGGGACAAAACAATACGAGACGGAGCGGCGACGACGGTGACGGTTGTGGGCCCGACGGGGAATATGATAGCGGAGGAGCGAAACGGAGAGGAATGGTCCGAGGCGAAAAAGAACGCAAAAATAAAATGAAAAAATGTCGGTATTAATTTTAATGAGCTCTGGGGATTTACTATTAAGCCTAATGAACAAAACAAGGGAAATGTAAAGGATTATCGAGACTCATTTAGACGTATTTTTTAGAAGCCTACACCCCCTAATAGCTGGTTACCGCCGCCGCCACTGCCGCCGACTCTGCACGAGTGGGAAATTTCCATCAGTCAACAAGATGAATTCGCGTAGACCGTGTTGGTTAGGAATAATAATAATAATAATAATAATAATAATACTAATGGTAATAATAACAATAACAATGACAATGACAATTGCTACAACGATGACGACAACCATAACAACCGCTCCGCCGCCGCAGTGGAGTACGCGAATATTATGTAACGTATTATATAGTGCGCACAACAGTGATAGCGCTGAGACTGAGAAAATTGAATTTTTGATAAATCACTTTGGGGAGGGTGTAATAATATACATATATATTATTATGCGATACTTAATTGTACGCGGAAATGAGATTTTCCGTCCTAGGCCCGACGTCATAATATTACCGTCACCGTCGTCTCTGCGTCGCGATCAACACTGCACGGAGCAGTGTTCAATTGTTTTTCTTCATCGAGTCCTGCACGGTGTTGCGGATAGTACCTACCCATGTCTCTCGCTCACCCACTCTCTCTCTTTCCACGCGATAAAGTGAATAATTCATGTAAAACGTTCGTAGATATATATAGCACGCGTCTTGGGGTAATTGGCGTGTATTTTATGTGCGCCCTGTGTCGCGAAATACACCCTCCGGCCGTTTAACGCCGCCAAACTCAATTTCGTTTCTTTGTACTTGCTGTTTGTAATTGCGTTCGGCGCACATCCTTCCCCCCTTCCATCCACACATCAAAATAAAATTCCTATGAACTTTTTTCGGACAGAAAAAAAAACACTTCAAACTCGAAAAAAAAACTTTTATTAGTCCCTGTGCACAGTAAATAATATCTGAACCAAAACCAAAGCCAACCCCCCCCCCCTCCCGCCAGCCGACACCGTGTGTTTCGTCGTCGAACGTGGATTGTTCGATCGAATCCAAATGTGGCAGCTAATCATGGAAATGCAACCCCCGACGTTTTGGTTATTTTCTTCGAAGCGCGTTAATCTAATTTGATATTTTCCGAAAAGTTTGTACCACTAAAATGTCAACCATTGTTTTCCTTTATACGGTAATTAGCGTCGAAAACTTCCGTTGCCATGTTGGTATAGTGGTTTTTTACTCATTGATGTGTCGTTATAGAAGTTTTCAAACACTACTAAACTAAACACCAAAACATCTCGGCAACGTGATTTTCAACATTTTACCGAAAGTTGCTCTGACAGCTATTTCTCATTAATCTGTATTTCCATTATGAATGTATTTATTATTTTGACCATCGTTCTATTATGGTGTTAAATTAATTAATTACTTGCTACATCGTGTCTCTTCTATATCTCTAGAAACAACATTTTAAACCCAAATAAAATTATTTACAATATTAAAGAGCATACTATTATATTAGCGATGTGATTATTTATGTCTTGGAACTTATCTTAAAAAAATATGTGTACAAAATACATTACCGTATTATTAAAATAATCTCATTTGGTGTTCGGATTTCATTGTGTTGAAGTACCATTCATTTTTGCTATGACGTTTTAATTTTTAATTTTATTTCGTTGCCGTTGTTGTATAAAAACATTAAATAATTAATTTACATTTGAATTTTATTAAGTTACTTAATAATTAAGTGGATTGTCTCAAACTTTTACGGTGTTTATTTTAATATTAATTCAGTTGACTCTGCGATAAAATAATTGTTTTACTCCATAGCTCCGGTCATAAAGTAAACATTCCTGTTTGTATTTTATGAGTGATCAGCGACTTATAATATTTTATTACGGTTTTTAATATTTTACAAATTTAACATATTTTAATAAAATCGTTAAATATTTTGATGAGTTCTGAATAGCATAGATTTCCTTTCAGTACAAAATGTTTGGCTTATTTATAATACAATAACATTCAACATACTCTTAAGATTTGAGATATTATTGTTACTATAACAGTGCAGAGTTAATAAAAGTAATTGTGTATGCCAATCAAACTGACATATTCATATTAAGAAGAGGTTAATCCAAAATAATTTCTTTTTATAAAACTTGGTGAATTCCTAAGTCACTGCAATCTTATGACCTACAGTCAACAGAAAGAATACCTATGTGTTTAACAAGCATAACAATTTTATATCTAAACAAATATACCAAATCTATTAATAGTATTTAAAACAAAATATTAATTCAATAGTTTATACAGTTGAAATCATTTTTAAACTTTGTATCCATAGGAAAAACTATAATTTTGTTTTTGAATCACCATTCACCCTACATATTTTATTTTTAATTCATTAGTAATTAATAAATTAATAACTATTATAACTATTATTTGTTATACAGTATTATGAGCATTGTATTTTAATTAATAATGACATTATTTAATTATTTAACTTAAGAAGCTTAAAATCATAATAAAATTTATTAATTGCCATAGTATTTTACTCTTTTAAATTAATAATATTTTAATATTGCATATTAAAAGAGATCAAACAGTGTACACATACAACTGATTATTTACGTATTTGTTTGTCAATTATTTGTAAATCTATACACTATTATCAAAGTGTAGTCCAAACAGTGGTGTATTAACCCTCAGTTATGGTACGTGATAAAGATAAGTACCTATGCATTAAGATGAACCGCGAAAATACGAAACAGACAGTAAATTTGAGGGCGAGCATTGTTGCGGTACTGTATTTAAACGCGTCTGGTGAGAAATGATTATTGAAAATTATAATGACCCCAAACAGAGAGGACATCGTGCTAATGACAGAGTCCACGTGAATGGTGTGGGCAGAGGAATACAAAGTAAATCGCATTGTATCTCGTTATGAATATCATCATTTCTTTATGGTAATGGTATTCCTGTTTGTTATTCAAGACCAGCGGTTTCCGAACCACGTTATTATTATAAGATTTGTTCGTTGCGAGGGACAGGGTGAAAGTGGAAAAAAGGAAAAAGAATCGTTAACGAAGGGATTATTTTACTGGGCTCTACTGGCAGTCATTTCTCTTTGAAACTTTATTCTGCCTTTGATGTGAATATAAAAATGTATATAATACTCGTGCATACACTCGCACAGGTACATAATGCTCAGGAAATTATGTCGGTGAGTCGTTGGCCCTCATTCAAAATGTCGTAAAAGCTGCTCTTTTGCGAATACTTCCTTATAATAAATCTTTTTTTGTATTTTTATTTTATTATTATTATTATTATATACAATTTTTTTTTATGTATATAATGTTTCTAATAAAATACTTCTGTACTAAAGATGTTATCTTGTCGGTTCTGAAAACCACGAAAACTCTTTGAAAACTTTCAATAGCAGCCTAACCTTCAATAAAAATTTAAATGTTTTGTTCATGATAAATAAATAATAATAATGACAAAAAGACCTAAAAGATTATACGCCAACTTTCGAACGTAATTTATATGCTGCTCGTGCATTTGATGACGGCGAGATAACTTACTTTTGAATTATAATTTAAATAAACTTATTGTTGATCAGATTTCTTATCAAAAAAATAACAACTGTTGTGCTAACGGGAAGTATATGCCTCTATATCATATTTTAGTAAACATTTACGATATTACAAAATACGTACCGATATAATTTAATGATTTTTCATTTATATATATTTTTTTAAAGTGTTTTAAAATATTGTGTGACTTACAAATCTAAAAGTTGAGAATTCCCCTTAAATCTATATCTCATGAATTTAATAGTGTTTAAGAATTAAAACTTCTGTTTGTAAATACTCTCCAACAAAGATAGGAGATGATAAGGATTGAAACTAAAGTCTTAATTTCTGGAAGTAATTCTACTACTCCCTTTTCTTTAAATGGTTTTTTAAACAAACTATTTTACTAGGGGTATTTAAAAAAAAAACAATAATTAGGTCCATAATCAATTGGATTTTAAACCTTATATTTAATGCTTTAAATTAAATACTACATTTTTGTTTTTATAAATTAAAGAATATTAACAGTTGTGGTCGTTGTCGCAAATTAACTGCAGTATAGTTAAATTTAGATTTAAAAAAAAAATCAGGACGTCACTCTGCTGTATATAGAATATGTCAAGTGTACTTAGTCATGTCATTGATATTATGATAAATTTTAATTAAACGATAAGTCATTGCATCCAAAAAACTCATCTATATCCTCAAGTAGCCTGTCTAGTAATTTAATTGTCTCTTAGTAATACGATAGAATTGAACTAATTTTTACCAGAAACAAATCGCATAGTATATTAATTTTTTTATACTTTATGGTAATTATTATGGTGCTACTAACCGTTGTTAACTATTATAAAGCAATTCCGATGTACAGTAAAACGGTGTGAACAGGTTTATGGTATAAGTAGCTTAAAATTAATTTAAATATTTTGAAAACGTATTGTGTGTATGGTAAACAATAATATTAATTAAGTTTAAAAAAAACTAAAACAGTTATTTTTCGTTTGAACTTTAAATATTATATAATTTCATCAAAATTTGAACTAAAATGTTCATTAAAAAAATTGTCAGTTGTATTTTTAAGACTTTTAAGTTTCTGCAAGCCAAGGTTGGCTTGTGAAAAATGTTGAATTAAGCTTAAAACCTTAACTATAAAAATTTAAATAAAATGATAATGTATTTTAACCATTAATTGGGTTGTTTTATTTGATTTTTAGTCGAGCAATAATAGCGAATGAAGACATAAGACCGTCGACCCCGGGCTCGAACCTTTGGTGGAATGACTTTTGGGGCACGCCGATGGGTACTGGAAATTCACATGGTTCGTACAGACCGATCACCGTTTTGACGTACAGATTCAATTACAGGTTATTTTTTTTTTTAAACATATTAGTTAATCCTGCTCCGTCTTAACAATACGCGTACCTCAGTATGTTAGAATAGAGCATTACATTTTTCTTTATTAAAACAATTTGTTATATAATATATTAATCCAATTATTATAAACCCACATGGCAATTTGATGAACTGCTAAAATACCCTGTGACCTTAGAGCACCAATATTGTTTATGACTTATTTATGTGTGTGAAATATATAAAAAAAACATCCATTTAATGAAAAATGCTACCCACTCACTTATCAGACCATCTTCTGTAGTAAAATAATTTCAATTATTTAAGTTATTTTTAACTTTTAATCCTCGCGAAATTTACGAAGACATTTTCACAATAGGATAATAATACGAATAGCTCCTTATTTTATTATAAGTTACGATGATTGGGATATAATTAATAAATTTAAGTTGAAAAACTTTTTCGTTGTTATTGTCATCCTCGTTAGTAGTATTTAATAGTTACAAGAACTAGATTCCTAGAAAAGCAAAGTTCAAAACCTTGGGGGTGCAGAACCGTTCTCTATCATGAGCATCGTCACTATTAGAGCCCCCTGGGAGATTGTTGATGGTTAGATTTAAGTCGAAAATGAAACTTTGACTAAAAGGGGACCCCCATATCATTTTAAATAAAATAAGTAATACAATAAGTATACCTACTATGATGATAAAATTGATATTTCACCTGGAATGGAGTATTGGTATTCCTCAGACACAAAACGTGTTTTGATTTCAAGCATTGGCCGGTGTCACTAGTTCCCGGTTGGGTGACCACCCGGATTTTATGACAAACCCTTGTATAATAAACACGTGTTCCGAACAACCGAATCGAACCCAAATGCTCCATGCTTAAGGTCAACAAAAAAAAAATATGTATATATATTTGTATTGATTAATATTCGCATAACCTATGAATGTTTATAAAATATCATTGTCAATAATCTTATTGGATGATTCGATTTCTATATAATCAAAGGAAATATGAACTTGTTAAAAATTTATTTTTTTTTAAACTTTTTTACTCAACTAGTTAATTATTTTTGTTTTTTGCTTATTAACTTATTCAGTTAAAATGTTTATTGTTTAACTAACTTTTTCTAGTTAATAATCATTATCGTGCAGTTAAGTTAATTTTAATTTATAAAAGCGCTTTTCTGATGCAAAAAAAGCGGGAATCTTCAATTTTGTATTTATGTAGCCTATAAGTTTGAAGTTTTTGGTAATAATTTACTATACTATATACTACTATAATAACAATTTAGTGTTTTATGTTTACAGTGTTAAACAATGCTCCGTGACACTATGTCTTAATAAATATTTGTGTAAAACAAAATACTAGAGAAATTGATGAATTATGAATATTGTGGCTTGAAAAAAATATAACTTTTTTTTAACTGAGTTAAGTTAGTTTTATTTTCTATTTTAATTTGAAACTAATCGAGGTAATTTTTTTCTTTGTTAACTTTTAACTTGACTAGAGGCAATTTAATTTAACTAACTTAACTAATAGTCACAGTTAATTATTTTCATGACCTTGCCCACCTTTGTATATTATAATTATAATGTGTGTTTTTTTATAGTCAAATCACGAAATATGTATTGGGTAAAAGTCGACCTGATGTGTGTTTTGATTTTCCTCATGTCCATATAATCCATGGTAGTAAATCCTCAAAATTAATTTATGATCATATATACAGGTACATATGGATAGACAATTTTAATTATTTTACACACATTAAACCCATGAGAAATTTTTTTATGCAACGATTTGGATTTAAACTAAGGGGGGGGGGGCTAAAACTTTATTAAACGGTGGTAAATGTAGCCCATTCCATATTTACGCCGATGATGGTTTATTACACTAACTCGATATCAAATTTATAGAAGTATTTCAAAATGCGTTTCGCAGGTTTTCGGGGCTGAAGGCTACGTCGTACCACGCTACGAACGTAGCACTGCACGGACTGGCCACGGGCCTGGTGCTGTCCGTCGCCCGGACCGTGACGAGCCGGCGGGGAGCACTGCTGTCCGCCGCCCTGTTCGCTGTGCACCCGGTGCACGCGGACGCCGTGGCCTCGGTGGTCGGCCGAGCTGACGTGCTGTCGTGCGTCTTCTTCCTGCTGTCGTTCCTGTGCTACGGCCGGCACGTGCGAGCCAGGGACGGCCATCGGCACCGTGGCCAACAACAGCATGGGCTCAGCGGTCGGCGGCCGCAACCGAGCTGCAGCAAGAACGGTGACGGCCGTCCTGCGACCGCTTACCTGGTGTTCTGCGTGCTGTTCGCGCTCCTGTCCATGCTGTCCAAGGAGAACGGCATATCCGTCATGGCCGTGTGCATCGGATACGAACTCATGCTGCGGCTCAGATCCATCAAGAGGTGGAACAAGGTGAGTGCCCCAACAATACAGCAATTACACATAATGTATTTTTTTTTTTTTTTTTATTAATCTTAAGCTTCGGCAACTGAGGCCATTAGCTGTAGTAGAATTTGTATTGTAGGTTTGTATTGTATATTTTTTGGGACGGTAGGGGGGAACACGTGTGTGTTTGTTTTTGGCAGAATTTCGAATGGGGCACCCGTAGGTTTCTGCCATGCCCCGGGGGTGGGGGATGGCAGCACTTGTTCTCCGGTCACCGCGACTTGTCCGGAGAAAAATGCCGCCTGGTAGCCGAGGATCGAACCGCGACCGGCTGCGTCGCAGCGGACGCGTCAGACCACTCGGTCACCTCATCCCCCACACATAATGTATTATTTATTGACAAGTCAAATACATCTCGTTATATAATATTTTAATGGTAGCGCGTGAATAAAGAATTATTTAAAAATGAGAACACCGAATAGCCAAAATTAACAAGTATATTTAAATTATACCGGTTGATTCATCAAGCATGCTCATCCCTCTTTCTTCAATAATGCAGTTATTCAAAATCTGATTTTTTTGATTTTGAATATACTTTAAACCATATTTTCAAATTCTTGAGATTTATTGTCCTCCTCAGGAAGTGTCCTGTAGAGATACTTACTTCTGTTTTTCAAATGAGAACACCCCTATTCAACTGTACAATATACAAAAGAGATTTTTTCTGACATTTTTTATGTATCAAAATCCAAATTTTTACGAGAAGTTGTTGAGTTATTTAACTTTGTGTTCTACGGTACATCCTAACCTATGGTATCTTTTATTCGTGGTATAAACATTACACCCGGTAACACATCAGAAGCGCTTTTTTTAGTATACTCAAGAGCACATGATTACTGAACATGTTTAGATTCATCAACATGTGAAAACATCGGCTTAGTTCATTACTTATATATCATAATATTATGATGTAAGTGGTTATTCAGCATGAGCACAAACTATACCGTCGATTATCTTCAAGTACCCATCTGATCTGTTGGTGAGTTTATTGCCAAGTAGAAGGAACATAATATAAGATTTTTGGAGATTCGATCGAAGAAAAATGAATTCACAATATCTTATATAAAATATTTAGTAAAAAGTTGCAGTACATTGTTTCAATTTTATCATCACCAATGTTCTTTTACAAAAATAAGTCTTTATGAAAAAGTGTAAGGAAAGTCCACTCGACAAGCATGCTAAATGGCCGGTTTCTTAACCTTAACATATATCTTGAACATTAAATACTATAATATTCCATAATGTACAATTTTAAAACAATTTGATAACCTAGTATAGTCAGTGTTACTACAGTAGTAACTAGTAAGTATACACTGCTAGGCTGTGAACAACTTACATAAATTTAAAGTCTTAACTATCAAATATTTG
This sequence comes from Myzus persicae, assembly GCF_001856785.1. Taxonomy (NCBI): domain Eukaryota; kingdom Metazoa; phylum Arthropoda; class Insecta; order Hemiptera; family Aphididae; genus Myzus; species Myzus persicae. The sequence goes on from NW_019104322.1 coordinate 173,992, forward strand.
ATAGGAAGTTTTTTAAATTTAATTTGTTGGGCTGCATAGAAAATTGATTTCTTTAATGGTTCAGTAATATCTTTATGAATTGTACTGAGACACCACTTTATTAAATGTTGACAATGTCTACTGTTCCTAATCCACTCCTTCTTTGCGACTTATTGTCATAATAGAGACCAAAAAAATATCATAATATAATCATAATTAATTACGATTGAGAGAGAGAGAGAGAGAGAGAGAGAGAGAAAGATCTCATGCTGCGGCTCAGATCCATCAAGAGGTGGAACAAGGTGAGTGCCCCAACAATACAGCAATTACACATAATGTATTTTTTTTTTTTTTTTTTTTAATCTTAAGCTTCGGCAACTGAGGCCATTTATAGCTGTAGTAGAATTTGTATTGTAGGTTTGTATTGTATATTTTTTGGGACGGTAGGGGGGAACACGTGTGTGTTTGTTTTTGGCAGAATTTCGAANGAGAGAGAGAGAGAGAGAGAGAGAGAGAGAAAGATCAATCGACCATTCTCAAATTGTGTTTATAAGTAGTAAGTAGCTACAAGATAATATTCCAAAAATCATACAATACGTGATGTTTAGGTACGTTAATATTAGTTAACGATTTTCACTTGACAAGCACATCATTAATGTACGTTATATTGGACTATGTGTGTAGGTCGTTAATTAAAATAACTTATTCTTGCTAACAATACACCTTTCATAATTTAAATTACCGATGTTGCACAAACATACGTTGTAGGTAGGTACCTATACCAAATTCGTCAATAGTCTTAATTAATTACGTACTTACAATCAATAGAAAATAAAATGTACTTGGATTACATCAAATTTCAAACTGTTTCCCACATGTAAGTTAGTAGTTATTAATTTAAAAATTAAGCTTTTGTTTATTATAATTGATAATACTTTTTCATAAAAAAAATGGATACATGCAATAAATATATTATTGAATAATCGAGTTTTAAATCGACAAAATAATCTTAGATTTAAATAACTATTATGAAAGTATAATAAAATTGGCTATACAATATAGTTAAATTATGAATAGGGGACATTATTTTGAATTATGGCAATCGTAAAAGACACTAGTTGCTGTCGAGGGATACGTTATTGAAAGAATAATAAGAGTTTGGAATAACGATTATGTGGTTTTATTTATTCATTTTCAAAATATATAAGTAAACCATTATATCTCTTGAGGAATTTCGAGAATATTATTTTAAAAAATATGAAAATTCTAAATTCCAGGAATTTTTTATTTCTAACAATTTTTTATAGTTCAAACATACATACAAAATAATAAATATACTATAATATATATAATATGTTAGTGTTGCTCTGTTTAAAAATAGAATAAAACAACAATAATAAAGTTCAATGAAAATGAAAGCTTGGCATTTCGGTCGATTCACTCGATTCTCCTCCACCCTGTGATGCTCATTAGTGTTTCATTGTTTCCACCACTTATAATACAATATTATCGAAACGCACAGCATTATGACATCAATGATATAATTGCACAATAAAGTTATATTTGATTTCATCTTTATCGGCTAAGACATAATATAAGCGGTATAGTGCGTGTTTATTTCACAATAGTATTGGTTACGAAACGTCTGAATTGATTTCCGAATACCTAAAATGAATAATTATTTTAATATTTCGTAGCTTAAAAACCATTCGTCAAAACGATTTCAACTTTGCGCAAATAATTATTAATAGATTAAGTCTTCGATTTTCTCTTCACATATATGCTGTGTTCAAAAAATATATGTAACCCGTTAATTGTCTGAGTAATTTTTCTTCCGGTTGTTGTTTTTGCGTCCGTACTAAACGGTTTCGTAACTCATGTTTGCCGAAAGTTAATGGCTAGCAATGTAAATTCTGGTCGTCCAGATAAAAATATGTCCCGACGTTGAGAGTTTAAATTGAAAAAAAACGCTGTGCAATTCAATGTCGAATTCGGGTTCCAATTCAAAATATCATGTAGTGGAAGTTTTTTAATGATAAAAAAAAAAAATAGTACACGACACGTTAAGAATACGTGATATTGATAATACCAAATAACACAAATAACGTATTATTAACTGCGTGTACCCATCATGTGCACAATAGGTAGGAGGTATATATACGTATATAGTATATTTATAGACGAATTCTTGCGATACCGGAATAATGTGCGCCTAGTCGAACGTTACCTATTCGGCTATTTATTCAATGCAAATTGTTTTCAACAGTCAATATAACCTAGGTAATGACGTAAAGGCATTGTTTACAGTATAGGTATTGTATAATACAGGTATATCAGAGTTTAATATTGACAAGTCCCCGCGTGCTGGAACCTTTGAAAGAGCCGTGCGGTATCGCGATCCACACACATAATATATATATCATACATATATATGCGATGCCCCGCCCCCCGACAATGCATACGGCGGCGCCCGCAGGTCGGGCATACCATACACCTACACACACATAAGTCGTATATTATATACATTTACTGTTTACATACAATATATATATATAGCTATTGTACGCTATAGGCGCTTTGTGCGTGTGTGTTTGTGCACAATAGCTTCCGGTTATGAGCTGCTGCAGTGACTGCAGCTTGCGGGTGGGTCGGGGTGTATAGCAATTATTGCAGTGCCTTATAATGTAATGCTGCGCCCTTACGTGATATTGATATAATGGTATCGCTATCGCGTCGAAATAACTATAGTGAAAAAAAAAAAACCGTTAAATAATCATACCTACCTCCTACCATATAGGTATAATATTACGCGTATTGTAATATCGTCTGCCCGCAATGAGGGCAGTATAGGGAGAATGGACGATAACGCCAAAACCGGACGGAGAAGCTTTCGAAATCGAAAAAAAAAATCAAAAATATGATATAATGTACATTAAACGTCGAGACCCAATCGGAGGTTCGGCTCGCGGTCCGCACTAATTACGCATTGAATATCGCACACGAATCGAATAAATTAAAAACCGGCGCAAAAGCCCGCGGTGCAGCAGTATTGTAATATGCATAATATGTACCCTTATTATATTATACGTGGAATATAAAATCAAATCGGTGAATTATACGCGTTCACGAATATCGCGTTAACGTCGAGTCGTACACGTTTACCCTAATGACGGCGCCGGGTCTCGTCGTTTCATATTATATTTTAGGATTATAAATTCCAAACCGTCTCGGTTGTTTCGTGATCGAAATAATGAACGTCGAACGCACTCCAGAGGTTTTATTTATGCACACCTATACATTATAATAAATCATGATAGGTTTTACATTGTTATAATAATAATATTAAACATGGGCAAAACTCACGTCGGCAGTGTCAATATTGTACTGTAATTTATTATATAATATTATAATGGGTAATGATGATTACGCGAGATCATTTTTATTCGATTTCGTATCATCGTACATTAGCAGTGAGGCCTACAACAGTGATGGTGATGTCAACGTCACTGGCTCACTGCCACCGCAAAGGCGGTCCATAAAATAAGGTCACAGCGTTTTAATAAGTCAATTAACTTGGTATTCGTATTTATTAATTAGGCATAATATTTTATAGTATCTAACAGTTATATATTATCTATACTAGAAAGTATACGAAAATGATATCGAGATATGCATGATAATAATAATTAATAATAGCATGTCTCTTGTCAAATAATTATAATTAGTTTTTCTTAATTACCAGTATTAAATTACAAATTAAACGATAATTTATAGGTATGTTATACGTCGTAAAATGTGTGTGTTTTGCATTTATTACTTTTTACGCAGGGTCGACAATTATTTCTACAACATCAGAGAATAATAATTTAATCATTACATTAAACAATATTCATTCATTTATACTTTCGTAAGAAATACAATTATTATTCGATAACATAATTATTTATTTTAATTGATTAAAACAGGCGTTTGGTGTGCTTAAAATATGACTAAATAATATACTTAAGAAAAAAGTAATAATAAAAAATAACAATTGAGTAAAAAGGATTTTTTTGGAATAATCAGTTTTCGCGAAATGTAATTTGTGAGAAATTTCGGATGGATCGTAACATTGTTCTCATTTATCGTTGATACCATCAGAATGGTAATCTTCATTCGAAAACGTGTGTGAATGAGTGAGTGTGTGTGTGTGTGTTTTTTTTTTAATGTCAAATGAAACAACACCATTAACCCGATGAAACAAGGCGTCCGACAAAAGAAAGCGGAACGGGGGTGGAAAAAACAATTCGATCAAAAACCATTATAGTCGCGCGTTCGCAATTCACCTACACTGTCAAACAGTCGTGGATGGTATGTGCAGATTCGATTAGGAACTTTGCCAGCGCATATTAAACGGATATTTCTCCGGTTCCGAAAACACCGTCACACCGAGGGCAATATAAAAAGTCTCTCGTCCGCCCCTCTGGGACCACCCTAGTGCGTGTAAAAAAAAATGTCGAGTGTAAATGTTTCTTAACACGGGTTTTTTTCCCACCGCATAATCGAATAGGCTTGTAACGCGATATCGCACGCTTTAATATTCGAGTGTAAAAGCAAACAAGAAAAACCAATAAACAAGTTAAACACAATTTGAAGCCACCACCTGATGGTTGTTTACGGATGCTTTTCAACCATGTAACGACTTTTAAACGAGTTGTTACAAAGTGTAGTTACTAGTTACTCTAAAATCAGCATTACCTCGCTATCCCTCGCTATACATTTTTTATTAAAACAATTGTACACGCGAAATCCGTATCTATGGTAATGAGAGCTTTTCCCAAGCGCCGCAACCACCGCCCCTCTCACCCCCAACAGAGCTACTGTATACATTGTATGGTTATGTAAATTATGATTGTACACAATATTTCAATATCGGGGATAGCACTCCGGAGCCGATGCTTTTTGAATTCAAACCATCGTTTTTTTTATGTAATTATTATTACATTTCTTTTAATTGATGGTGGGTATATTATATTACATCAATTACCATTTAATAAATAATTCATGGCTGCATTCAACCGACTCGAAGTCTGATGAAAAATACGAATCAAGTATAGGTACATATATTGAAGTTGTATTATTACAGGCCCCGATACACACGACTAGCACACAATATAAAAATGCACTGCACGTGTTATTTCGAAATTGTACAAACGACTCAAACGTGAAAATTGTTTATTTTTTTTCCTCCGTATTTCTATTATTATTATTTGTCTTGTTCCGTCTGTTCGTTTGTTTTACTAGATTTGGCCGATGGCTACAAGAAGGGGGGTAGCCTCGTAATGGAGTCTGTTATTGACAGATAACTTTCACGATTGAAAACTGAGTGTCCCGGACGTTCGTTTTTGTTTCCCAACACATGTCAGCCAAGTACGCCTTACCACCCACCGCGTGTCCCAATATAGGAATGAAAATTATTCTTTAAGAGTTTCCCCCTATAATTTATCTTTTCCATCGACATAAAATTCTCCAGGTCCATTTCCACCTCGAATTCAACACATGCTAAAGGTAGGTACTTACTTATAGTATGTTTATACCTATACCATATCACTTCTGTTGGTGGAATTTCAAGTATTTTTCTTGTATGTAGACATCAATGAAATAACTTTCTTTTTACACTCGTTAAATGTCTTAAAGAATATTTAAAACGTTATTTCGTAAGTAGGTGCAGGTGAATTTAGGTTAGCTACTTCGATAAAAAAATCAAACAAAAATGTCATATTAAAATATTTTTAATTTAAAACAAGCCGACGAAATCTTAAGGTGATAAGATGATGAAAATTAAGAAGTGTTATCCTAACCTTCATATATATCTTATTATATTTTTCAAAATATTTCTATGATTCATAGTTGCATTGCTATCAATGTTGTGTGGAAATAACCAATAAAATGTTTGCATTATATCATTCAATACTGAAATTGTTAGGTTTTTTAATAATTGTGTAGTTTAGAATGTTGTTTCCATGTGTCATATTTCTGATTCTCCGTGTATCAGTATACATATTATTATTGTTACCATTTACAACTACGACATGAGTATTACCCTAACAACAGGGGTCGCGGAGATTTCTTTTTGACATGGGCCCATTGGAAGAGAACGAGAAAAGTGATCTTTACAATAGGGTTCGATGTTACTCAAGGATTTCAGAACTCGACTGTCAGAGTAAAATGATTTGGGGTAGAGTCGAATGAAGCCGGTCGAGGAGGGGGCGCATAAGCCGATTGAAGTGTTCTTATATACATGCAAACACAGTACACACACACACACACACACACACACACACACACACACACACACACACACACACACACACACACACACACACACACACATTTATATACACCGTGTATGATGTTGGGGAAAAATTGCCAGGAATAGTCCAGAGACATATTTCAATAGAAAAAGAAAGAAAAATCCCACACATACACGTTTATATATATATATATTGAATTATTATATTGAATATGGAGGTACTTATATTGGTTGTGATGTGAACGGAACCGGCTTAAAGAGCTTATGTCATACATATATATATATAATATATTACACATGTATATATGTACGTGCTGGGATATGGAATTATGTAAGGATGGGCATTTTTATATGGCAATACCTACACGGCTATATATTCTGCAGTATGTAGTTACTTTTTTGTAGTCCGACATAATGTAATTCCTTTTTACATGCCGGTCTAGACCAAATCTTTTTTTTTTTTTGGAAGGAGAGCTTTGTGACCGATGGAAATTCCTCATTGGGATTTATAAATTGCACGTTATAATGTTATACATAGAAGAATACTACTAGCCCTTTTTCGCAACGCTGCACAATAGTCATAAACGTCCCTTTATTTTATTTAAAAAATAACTTTTTTCTAGGATCTCGAATCACTGAAAAATCCAATTTTAAACGTTAAATAAGAGCAATTTGTATGTTCAAATTCCTTGTTCATTAGACGTGAAAGTAAACAATAGTTTATATAAAGTCTATTGGTACCAATTAAATAATTTGTATTGATATTAATGATAAAAAATGGAAGGACGCAGTTTTAATATTTTATATGCCAAGGAAATAAATTACCCAAGAACTATTATTTCAATATCGTATCAATCTCGAAATTTATTTAAAACTCTATAGTACATTTGGTGCTTATTTCTCAGAAATTAATGGAATTATTAATGCTTAAAAACATATTTACACAATGTTGGTAAATATTAAATATACAGCCGTTAGCAGTATAAATTTATTATTCTAAATGGATTTCTCTGCTAAAAGTGGAGAAAAAATTTGTGCATTTTAAATTGATAACCATTCGGTATTTTTTATAAAAAATACTTTATTTTATTCAGTATATCTTTCAATAAGAAGTAATTTATATCTACTTAATAGTATTTTCTACGAATAATTAATAAAAAATAAGTGCTTCAGAAGTTTGATAACAGTTAATATTGCGTTTAATCAGAAAAATGCTTTAAATCTTTAGGTACATTCAAATATAGGTCTAATCTATGAACTGTTATGTATATATATTATTCAGTATAGTTTTTACTGCTACAGAATGATGTTGAATATGCAACATAATATAGACTGTATAATTATCTCTGAATTAAATTAATTTCAATTGTTTAGTATGTTTATTTTAGATTCAGTTCAAACTTCAAATTTGTATATTTATATATTATATATATATTGAGAATATTTTAAATATATCATTATAAAACCCTTTTGGGACAATCAAAATGCTACAAAACGTTCGTAAGTCCGTAACGTCAGATTTGGAGTCATGGAGCCACAGTGGTTACTTTTAAAATTTTAAAAATGTTATGTTCGATTGTTCTATGAAAGACCGTAAAACAATATTATCAAAATGTCAGCAAACACGTTTTTATTACTTAATCTTGATTGTTTTATAAAAGGTAATCTCAATTCCATTTATAATGAATATTAATTATAATTTATAACATTCAAATTGAAAAAATTGACTTAAATTATAATTTCAGTGCTTGAATGTGTTTTTTATCATACAAAATAAAAGTACTTACATAATTTAAGTTTTATCAATTATATTTAATGTCAATTTAAAAGAACATTTTATTTTACCCAATATATCACCTCTATGTCAACTCCCCCCTCCACCTATTCAACTTGGTCACATTTTGTTTTCAATGTATGTCATTTAATATTCCATATTATAACCTCAAATTCGACATCCTAGTTAACAAAGATAAATAAAATAAACATTTTTATCACGTTTATTATCATCTTTTTCATCTCTTATCAGTACAAATAAGTTTAACAATAAAAATAAAAACAATAACAAAAACTTAAACAAAAGTCTATGAACGTTAGGTAGGTATAATTATGAATGTTATAAAAGGCCTACAGGTTAGGTATTATTGGGGGTGGAAAGATTTGTCCATTTTAATACACATAACATTGTTATAATTACAAAACATTCAAACGAGTTAAGCCCCAGGAGGATATACAAACACTTACTTGTTAAATATTGTTAGAATTGTTTCAGTAACCCCAAATCCAAATACACCGTTTTTTTATGCATAAATGCATAATGTTTTTATTTTGTTTCTCAATATTATAATATTGTTATTGTTATTATTTTGATACTAAAGTGAATCAATAACATATTTTATATGTCTCATTTTCAAACAATTAATATAAATTTCAAAATTGCTATATAACATTCAAAATATTGTGGTTATGTGATGTGTTTCACACGAATTAAACCCAATACCTACACTCTTTACAAAATAATTATAATTATTTCGTATAGAACAAAATTTAAATTCATTAATTTGAATATTGTATGAATAGCCGAATTCGGTAATGAATCATTTATAAATTATATTATACACACCAGATAGTCAGTTAATGATAATATTATGTCCTTTATAATTACAAACTAAGTTCAGCAGTCAATAGATCATTGTGAGGTAATATTATAATTCGAATAGCGGATACGCTTTTTGATAATTTTATTCATCCAACAAAGTTATTATTAAAATCGTATTATATATCAAAGTTATGTAATCACAAAAATGTATTTATAAAACTTTGTTCATGGTTGTCTTTTAATCTAATTTCGTTGTGATGTTTCCATTTAAATATTTTATGCAGTATTAAAAAAAGTGTTTTTTTCGTGTAAAAGAAGTAATAAAGACAACATTTGGGAAATCCCGTCAACTCGCAAATAGAGCAGATGTGCGAAAATTATTTAATACCTATTTAAAATCATATTTATGTAATCTTTTTGAAAATATAAAAAGATTACCTACGTACTTAAATCTAAAAACCTTTTATTTTTAAGCTTACTGCCACCAGCCATACGTAAATAATTTACATAATCTAACGTTTGGAATAAAAAAAATCTACGCAGGACGAATCATATTCACCCATTATTTGCCTTTAATAAAGAATATTTTATTTAAATATTGATATTTGAAATATTTAAGTATGCATAAATACGTAATTTTAAAATGCCTAATTAAATTTTATTATACTATTTAAGGATTCGGTGACGACATAAAAGTTCTTTTTTTTTCAAATAAGAACCATTATTTTTACTGTAAATTGTATGGTAGGTAATTTTTTTGAAAACTTCATATATCTAATTTTAAATTTCATCAAGTTATTAAGCTTTTGATTTTAGAATAATATTCTTTTTTAGAATAATATTTACATTAAATATATCATATAATTTTTAGTATATTATACTTATTATTCTCAAACAATTTTCCCAAATGAATAAATATATTAAGTATAATATTTTGGCCAATGTAACGATGAGATTCTGACAAAAATGATTCATTTCCAAGTATATATTTAAGGTAACCTTATCGTCACCGGTCCGAATAACGTGTCACCCGTTTCGAGAAGATTATACTACACGCCTGGGGCCAAGTCAAGGTAAGACATAGGTCAGTCATCTACATTATTCACTGTGGGTCCCTTATTGTTAGAGTAGACGTTTAATTAATATTGTGTCCATGTTATACGCCTCTTTAGCAATATTGTTTGGAATTTATTAGATTTACTTGCAAAATTAAGTCCTTCTTATCGTTTGATAATAAATGTATAAAATCATATATATATTTAGAAATAAAGATGGATACACCCATCTTCTTTGATCTGCAGCGAAGAAGCGGTTTTAGACTAGAACGATAAATTATGAATATTTTAATATATTTTTATGGGGTTGTGAAGAAAGGAAGACAGAGGCAAACGTTTAAACACTGTAGCAGTATACAAATTTCATTTTCCCCAAAAATTGAGTTATTACATTACTAATTGAGGTGAGGTGCGAATTTTGTTGGATGAAGTACAGAATCACCTGCGTAATGGTCAGCACGAAAAACAAAGTGTTTTCCAGTTTGATGCCAAACTGTTTTCCAATGTAATAGACACAGTCGGGATAATAGTAGACCTTGTGCTGGCAGGTTTCTATAAATATATATATATTAAGACAAAAATAAACCTATTAAATGATATGTTTTGTAAGGTAGTTATCATTTATCATATCAAGTATGACGTCGAAGAGTTGTATTCAATTTGAGCATTTAAGATAAAATACGCAGTTGTTTAATTTAATAAATTATGCAATATGATAATGATACACCAAATTAATTGTGAATATATTATACTAATGCATTTGAAAATAATAACATTATTATATATTTGATGAAGCTGTCTAGTTTTTAAAATGTTTCACGTAAAAAAATACACAATGCAATAATACTCATCTTACAACTACTTTACATAAATAAACGTAAATCAATGTTAAAAACTAACAATCAAAACTGAAATATATATTTTAATGTCACAGGTAGACTGCACATTTATTATGTATATGCAAATTATAATGTATGATAATATAATAATAATAGTATAGGTATTAATACATTTTGTTAAGCGAATATTTTATGAGCTTAATAAATATCGAGTTACTATAACATACCTGAAGATCAACTAAATTGCAATTTATTCCATAGCATTATTGATTTAATTTCTTAGGAAATTTTCTTACTGGTCCGTTTTAACAAAAAATTAAAGAGTAATAATATTATTCACAACGTATAATACATCAAATATATTTTTATGGACGAAATAATCTCAATATATTTTCTGATGTCGATAACGTATGTGAGTTGACAGATATAATTTAATTTGTGTGTAAATTTAAAACATGGTGTGTTCAGTACAGGTCTGTCAGTTTGGTTCGTATTTTAATGGCACTATTAGGTTATTATTAGAATATCACTCAAGAATCTGAGAGCATAAATATTTTCATTATAATCGACATAAAATAAAATTTACCAAATTTCGAAGTGGGTGAACCATAACGTGGAAACTTGGGAGTTAGGAGGCGGATTCTTTTCGAAGCACCGCCCAACTGGTCTGTCTGTAACAATATTGTGTGGAGTTATTGAGTATATATTTCAAGGTCTTCGCGTGGCATCGAAATATACTTGTAATACGCATGTGAAGACTTAATATAATAATTTATTGTAAACTACGAGTACATAATAATATTATGTACATACATAATATTATATACCATCATATTAGTATTATTGTTATTTATTTTGGGCTGTTTCTTAATAATCGGTGATACATTACGTCTGGGCTCATATTCATGAATCAATAATGGAAAAAAAACGACGTAGGAAGCAAAATTGGCAGGGATAACGGTTCTTATCACGAGACATCAAAGGAGTGATAATATATAAAACTTTTCTTTTCGTTTCGCAACAATGTACTATTCAATCAACTGCCCTTCCCCATCCAACGCGACATAGTTCCTCCAACACAGTGGAGGACGTTATTACTTGCTATGTTTATTTATTTAAAACATTACACCTATATTGTATATTTAGCAGAGAGATAATAATGAAACGAGATACCTATGGTTAGGGTAAAAATAAATAATTATCAAAATAATACCTACTCATATTATCATATGGTGTGTCATGTCTTCGTGGTACCTAATGCAGTATAATTGACGAGCATATTACAGCTAATGGAAATATTACGATAAAATAATAAAAATAATATAATCGTGAGGGGACCACATGTGAATCACAATATTGTGAACGGGTAAATATCGATCTACGAAGAGATTGCGGAGCCGCTGATAGTACAGCGTCAATCGTTCACAAATCACTAGAGGTTAATTCGCTACCACCATTGTGTTTAGTCGGACGTTCCATAAATTAAATAATGTATCGTGGAACTTCAAAAAAGATATTGTATTTTATTTTATTTATATAAGGACCAAAGTAAAGATAACAGTGTTCAACAAAATTGTATGTATAGTTCAAAACGCGTTATGGTTAACATGCCAAGTTAACATATCATAATTTAAAAAATTAAAAGCCGGTAATATTATTATATAACATTTTTTTCGGTTTTGTAGCAATATGTATGCATTATATTCTTATTCAATCAAAACGAATAATTAAACACAGAATTTAAGACTTCTGCAGATCGTTGCTCCCTCCTCTCCTATACCACATCAACCTACTAACCCACCCAGTGTAGGTATATGGTAAACGCGGACGACGTTAATATTATTAGACAATAATACAGTACCATTATAATACCGTAATAATAATAATAATAATAATAATAATAATAATAATAATTGTTGTATTTAATATATTTTAAATAAACTATGACACTGTTATAATACTATTGTATGACATTACTTATACATTATACTACGTTGACACTCAACGACTTATAACTTATAACAAAGTACTAACTGCTAAATATGATAACATGTAGTGGTGATATAATTATTATTATTATTATTACAGTGTTACCTTATCATAACAATAATAATAATAATAATAACAATAATATCGCATTATTATTGGCGTGTCGTCAGATCGTCGGAGTGCCCAGTGCAGTATTATAATTTACGAGCATGGGACAACAGACGAAAAAAGATTATAATAATACGATAAAATAATAATAATATCATAATCGTGCGGGGACCGAATGACAATCGAGACCGGGTAAACATCGGTGCGCGCGAAGATTACAGCCTCTATAACAGTTTGTATAATATAGTGTATTAGTATATTATAATAATATCATATTATAATGCAGTGTATATAGCCGCTGACGGTACGAGCGTGTATAGTCGTTCACGAGCGATTAGTCCGTCGCCGCCGCCGCCGCCGCCGCCGCCTCGGTGTTTAGGCCAACGTCCCGTAACCGGATAAACCCCCAACCGACCGTGTTTTGATTAAAACGCGGTAAAGCGTGCGTTAACCGAATTACACTGCGTGTTTATAATAATAATAATGATATTCCGTATACGACGATACCGCGGAGTAGGTAACTGAGCACATTATATATATAACCATACGATATCGTGTACATGTAGACCACTAAACATATATATATATATATATAAAATATTATACCGTGCAGGATAAACAGTGGAGTGACACCGTAACGGTTTGGCCCGGCAGCGACAATTTCAGTGGACCCTGTGCACATACGCAATAATAATATGTGTACACACGCGTGTTATGCAGGCCGGAGAAAACCAGACGGTTTGTTCTTCGGACTCGATCGCTTATACATCGAGTTATTGAGCTTTTGACTTTTGGAATAATATTTACATTAAATATATCATATGATTTTTAGTCTATTACACTTATTATTCTCAGACAATTTTCACAAATGAATAAATATATTAAATATGATATCCCGTATACGATGACACCGCGGAGTAGGTAACTGAGCACATTATATATATACAACCATACGATATCGTGTACATGTAGACCACTAAACATATATGTATAATATTATACCGTGCCGGATAAACAGTGGAGTGACACCGTAACGCTTTGGCCCGGCAGCGACAATTTCAGTGGACCCTGTGCACATACGCAATAATAATATGTGCACACACGCGGGTTCTGCAGGCCGGAGAAAACCAGACGGTTTGTTCTTTGGACTCGATTGCTTATACTGCAGTGTTTTCTGCGCGGAAAAATGCGGGGCTTTACATTTTCACACCGAGTTCGCGCCTCTCCTTTTTCTGGGCCGCGGGCCGGTCCAAAAAATTTGTAGAGTTTTCGCAGGTAGAGTTTTTATTTTGTCTCGCCAGTTATAATAAAATTTAAAAAAGCGTTTTATTTTTGTTTGTGTTTCGCCTCAAATCGGGATTAAATCATTTTAAAATCGATTTTTGTTTTATTTTTTCATAAAAAAAAAATCGTTATTTTCATTAAAAATGTATACGTATACTATACATTCTATTATATTTAATTGATAAAACAATAAGAATTTATGAACCATTTCACGAACAATATTGTTTGAGATGATACACATAATAATATGGGAACTGCGAAGGCATTTCAGTGTGAAGGACGTGTAGAATATTGGTGTAGATTCGTTGGCCGGCGTGTTGTGTAGGCAATTTCGATACATCGACGCATAGGAAATATGTAGGTGGCTTTCGAACAAGATCCCGCTGTCATTTCACTACACGAATTTAATATTATATTAACGACAAAAACGTATTGTTACTTATCTGTCCGCCATGTGTGACTATAGTTTTAGGTTTTAACCATTTAGTTTAATAGCATACGACATTATGAGTGGAAAATTCAATGGCTTCAAATTACGAAGCGACGGCGAGTGACAGTTTTAGGTTATACCTACCACCAGTGTATACCTACGTTTTTATATCTGGTTATAGATGCAATTGTTAATTGAAATTAGAAACCCTACTTTGAAGTTGGATGGATTTCAATAAAAACAAATGACATAATAAGACGGTAATCTTCTTGGCTATATACTTATATCTATGAATGAAAAAAAATACAAAACAAAGTGCTTTGTTAATTTGTTAATATCTTTATTAAGAACGGTTATGTTTTGTTTTTGTATTATGTGGGTTCAGAAAGTAGGGGGGTGGGAGGATTAAGCATGTCGTCTAGTGAAACAAATAGTTTCAAAAATATTACTGAGTAGGACAACATAATAAGACATCGTAATATATAATAATAGTGTGTACACGTATTATAGCAAAGAAGTTAAAACAGTAGGTATTCATATTGGTACGACAAAATATATAAGTGGTTTTTGAAAAAATTGACACTATTAATTGTCACTATCCCATAATATTACCTCTAAATAAAATATAAATTGAATTTACTTTATACTGTTGTTGAACGCATGAATAAATAATTAAAATATTGTTGCTCGGTGCGTAAATACACTGTAGTTATGTACAGTGAATAGTGTAGTCAGGCAATAGTTCGCCTTTGTGGGGTATGATAAATTCGTTTTTTATCGTTATAGTCTTTTCTTCCTTATTCTTTTATAAAAGAAGAGTATTGCGAAAAAAATTGTTTTTATACAATTAATTATTAAACTTGTTGGACCAAAACTTTGTTACCTTTGATCCTGAAATTTGAGTGTCTTTAAAAAATCTATATTCCATTATTCTTCAACCTCCCGACTCTTCCATAAATATTTTGAACACGGTGGAATTAAATACGTACTACTTCATATACCATTATAATTGTTAGGTAATAGTTATTGTATATTAAAGCTGTATATTCAATACCTTATGTTGGGTAGGTACTTATAAAATAATGCTGAAATATATCAAATACTTCTATATTTTATAAAATTATTCGAAATATCGTACTTTGAAGGATGCATCTACAGTATTTAATTATGTCCAGTAGTAACAAACATACTATTATGTATTTTTTTTAAATAATTAGTTACGTATACAGCTGGATAGTTTGTGGCGGCTCTTGATTGGAATTTGATCAACTCGGTGATATAATATTTAATAACTGTCTTACGTTTTTAATTAGTATACTAATTGGATATAACTGATATATATATATATATTTGTGTACTTATTATAAAGCTAATTATATTATATATCTACTATATAATTCATTACCGTTTATGAGGGGCTTTGGACGGATAGGAGCTGTACAACAAGAAGGGATCTTGAAAACATAAGTAATCTGGGGCTGAAACATCGCTTCGATATTAATTTTCGGTTCGTGTATTTTTCACACGCTCCATTCGGCCGTATCGGACGCTGTTTTATTTTACGAGGTGTTTTCGTACGAAAAAAAATCGTGTTTATTTACCTATTACACACTCGGGTTGTTTCAAATTAACAAAATAATAATTCATTTATTTTTTATCGTACGCGCCGCGACCCTTTGATTTATTAGCACCACGTTAGTATAATATAATTTATATATTTTAATATTATGTCAACGATATGGTGTTTTTTTAACACATAAAAATCAAGACTTCAAGCAATTTAAGCAATTGCAGTTTTTACCAAACGTTACCCGCGTTTACAGATATGCTTAGATATTTTTAGTCAGGTCGATTAAAATCATTTTTTACATTTCATTACATATTTAATAAAATTATATGCAAAATTATACGGTGTTTATGTTAATAAAAGATTTATTTTTAAACAAAACCAGTAGTATTTGAGTGATTAAATGGGTAGTTATTCAATTTTTTTTACTATTAATTTACACCATTATAGAATACGTATATAGATTTTTCTTTCTGCCTCCAATTTGTAGCGCTCTTAATGAACATTTTAATTATTCGTGATACCAACAGAATGGCCACTTTATACGATATGTACAACACTGTATACATTTTATATACAACTATAAGTACTCAATTATTTTCCAGTTCCGTTGGTTTAATATACCTATGAACTTTTCGCATCGTATATATTTTTATTACTAATACGCGTTCATAACGGTATAGTAGTATTTGAGTAATCCGCTGTTAATACATACAATAAAATGCTTCGATTAAACTATAGTTATTGATTTTCTATATTACGTGTCACGTGTATTATGATTAAAAATTAACAAATATCTAGTAAATAACTAAATATGGTATTACAGATAGAAAAATAAGATTGTTAGGTCATTTCAACAAAGTGTTTTAATTCTTTAATTTAAGATGTTTTTTTCAATTGAATTCAGTAGGTACAATCGACTATTTATTATTAATGTGCTTAACATTTACATTTAAATAACCAATATCATGTAATGATACCCAATAAAGGTATCAATATTCATTACACATATAGAATGTACATACACATTTAGTATCTCATACTTCCAAACATTTCACATAATTTCGTGCACATTTTTTTTTAAATTTGAATATTGTAGTACTTAATTACTTACAAGAAAACATTATAGTGACTAGTATATAATATATTGATTATCGTGGATAGTATATTTGTTATTGACTAAAATATTATTGAATATTTTTTAGAAAAATAACTCCATCTAAACTCTTTAGTTTTATATTTTTATTGTGATTCTTATTTCTTACAAGTATACAAAAAAATCATCTTTTCGTCTCTACTACGCTTATTGTATAGAATAATTTATTGTCTGCGTAGGTGCCTACTTGTACTTACTGAAAGTAATACTTTTAAATTTAACTACAATGATGATCATTGGAATTTTGATATTACTTTTGTTATTGACTCTAAAACAATATGTTCATCTGTTGTTGAAATAAAAGATAATATCAAAATTACCATACTTTTGCGCAGGCACCAAAAGTAACTAAAGAATTTAATGGAAGTAGCCATTCGGTTTTTAATATTAAATGGCACATAACAATATAATATTTACAGTGTTTGAGTTATAAAAAAATATATTACCATTGCCTATTTCAAATGAACTTTTTTTTCATTTCATATAAAATAGGAGATTTCAGCAAAGTTGAAAAACGTATTGCATATTATTATAAAAGAGAGTGTTGACTGTTGAGTGATATTATAGCTCTTGTGTAAATATACGCGTGTACGCAGTAACACTTATACTGCATTAATATATGTTTATGTGTACTTTTAGCTAAACAGATGCAAAATATTATGTCAGATTGTTTTTAAGATATCGATCGCGGATCTCGTGTTTATTTTTGTCTAATTTTTCGATACATATGATCACCATATTAAACTGTTGAGTTTTCCTTGTTATAACTTATAAGGTATCGAAATCAATTTTAACTTTTTCGATTAAGCTCGATGTCATTCCCATAATAAATATAAGACAAAAAAAACTTCAACTAAACCCTTTCGAAACTAAATTGTATGCATAAACGAGTATATATATACACATAGTTTATCCTCATCGCTGCGCAGTACCTACACAATTTAGTCGATACCTATTGGGTCTCCGTAAATATGTGTGGAAATCTATACACACTTAATATAACTATACACTATATAATATACAGTGTATACAGTAGTAGTTAGTAATAATATAACAACATTAATGCATTATATATTTATATTACAATATTTCTGTGTATTATATAAGTACATGAAATATCCTTGCATAGACAAATAGATACGTCCATGATACACATTTTCCATCAACATATATAGGACATTATGGACATATTGCCCTAGAACCATAATAAATGCAAACACGTACTTGCACTTAACCCGGACGCTTATGATCTGTGTGATATCATATAATGTTTACAATATATACGGGTAGTGGTCCCTTTTGATGTTTCGATTAAAATATTATATAATACACCGTCATCGTGACATATTTTAATATGATATTATTTTCGAAAATCGAGCACGATACAAAACAATATAACAGCAGCTATGCCTCTGTAATTATAGGTCCGTTATACTATAATAGGTAGATCAGAGGGCCACCACGGTTTGACGCGTCGACCCGCTCGGGGCCACACAAATAAACGAGAAAAATATTGTGGAAAACGCCGAGACAAAATTATAATAATATACAGTTTCACCTATGTGATAAACTATGTGTGTATAATAATTATTGTCAAACCTTTTATTATTCAGTTGTTGTATGTATTCGCTTGCGACTTTATAATCATTGAAGACAGCCCATATATGTGTATAGTGTGTCGTGTACATAATAATATTATATTGTATTGTAATGTCTCTAATTTATTCAAAGACAATTCGGTTTTAATTGGTGTTTAATAGAAGTACGTCAACACATTTGAAAGCTATATCGACGTTTTTTTTTTTAAAGGCCTAGATTCTACGGTTTAACTTTACAGTTCTGGCAGATGAAATTTTAAGTGGGGTCCAGCTTATGTATACGCTCGAATGACTAAGTATAACCATGAGTGTTTTTTTTTATATTATTACACTGCTGACATTGACCGGGGTAAGAAGATATTTTATCGTATTTCATGGCATATATATTATGTGATAAAGCTGCTTTTGACGTATACAACAGTTTCTATATTTCTATATATAAGTATATAAAAATATATACTTGGACTTCTATTGCGCGAATAAAATTGCAGTGACTATATTATTATTTTAGTTGAAATATCGGTATTATTTTTGTTTTTTTTGTTTTTATACTCTATACCCGTTCACACACAAACACACACACATGATATTATTATTGTTTAAAACTTTGGAGCATATTTCAAAAATAATCCAAATCAACAAATACGTTTAGATCGTATAAAAGTTTATAACGAGTACGTAGTGGAAAAACACTTCACATTTTTCACATTATATCATTATAGATATTATTATTATACATATAAACAAAATGCAAATTACACTTTAAAAATAAATAAAAAGGTATTCATTATATTATTTATACAAGCATGTTATAATATCAACGGATATACAATTATAAGTGACTTTTTACGATATATAATAATAAAAAATATAATACTTTAAATTATTATCTATACGTATATTATATATATATATATCTACTATTAAACTATATTTCCCAGACACATTATATGATATCATATATACTTGATGTATTATACGTGTCATTTATTAACTCATTTCTAGGACCATTTTGAGGAATTTTTTTATTGAACATTACTTTGATATGTTAACTTATACGTGTATATAGTATATATGTTTTATATATCTGGGGGTTATATATATATATATTATACATTTCTAAACTATAATATCATGTGAATATAACTGTCGAATTGCACAGAGCGTCAACGCCCAAGCCGCGTAATATTGAAACGTTTTTTTTTGGAATCTCGTATGAACGACCACGTGAGTGTGTGTGGTGCGTTTTCACTCAGATCGAGCTGACAATCCGGTAAAACGCATTACGGTGATACGTCATAAAGACGATCGCAAGTGCGGATAAAAGGCGTGCCATTAGTCATCACCGCATTGCAAAAGACGACGCAGTCCTTAATGGACATTATAGCTAGAAATGCACTCGACGATGAGCACCTCCTATTAGGATAATAATATATATACTACACAGTAAGAGCTCTTACACTCTCTCTCGCTCTCTCTCACGCACATCCTCCCCCTCTTTTGCGGTTACTCGAATTTTTTTCAATCCAATTTTTTTCTTATAAGCTTAATACTAATATATAATTACCGAACACGAGAGTAGTCGAAAGCATATAATATGTATGATTACATTGCACCAACAGGCGAGAGGGAAAAAATGAGCAGTTGAGTACCTTCGTATATTCACTATACAAGTGTTGTATCAGGTACCTATATCAAAGACTACATCGTCTTTATAGTATATTTTTTTTAATTGCACTCTGCTGAAGATTAATTATTTTGACAATAATGTATAATTATGTACGGGTGTAAATTAATACAATCGGATCATATTGTGTGATCTAAAATTCGTCGTTGCCACGTCGTTAATGTATTTTTTTGTGAGTATAAGGAAGAATATGTTTGATTTTCTCTGTACTTGTTAGTTTGCTTGCTACGCACTGGCACTGCAACTTAACATAAAGTTTATCTACCACTCACACTGACACAACTTACTCTGTTGATATTCGACGAACCTTTATCGTCAAACAAATCATTTAAATGATTTATTCACTCGTGCAATAGATTATCTAAATACATTTTGTACATTTGGGTGTGTGTTTGTGTGTGTGTGTGTACATGTATACTATTCTTTCATCTAAATGTATGGAGAATTTTCAAAAGTTTTGAGAACAAGAGTTCAAAACAAGATACAAACACATTTCATTCTGTCCATGGGCATTATAGCTGGATGGTGGCCTGGTTATATATACAGGTACTAAGATTGTATCTTAATTAAAATATCTTTAATTTCGATGTCTTGCTACCTACTAAATATTTTCTGCCTCAAGGTTCCGAAATGTGTCAACCTTTTAAAACGATAACTATTCATTCGCTGTCGTCGACAAACGCATTGAAATATTTTATAAAATTAAACATCGAATTGTTGAAAGCCTTTATCATATAAGACTCTCAAGTCATATAGATAGGTAATTTAAATTTTTATTTTCATATCCCACATGTTTTCATTTCTTTTCGACAATATAGTAATATTAAGTAGCTCTTGCAATTTAAGTAAGATGTTTTCATTCAGCCCCAAACGTATGTTATTTCGAATTTAACCTTCGTTATACATGCAATATTAAAAGTTACAACCGTTCGTAGGACATTGTAATATATTAAGCTCAAATTGAATAATATTGTATGTTTCTTTAGGGTATACAGATCGATGACACGTGCAATATTTAAATGGTATGATAATAGAAGCTCTATGTCAAAAATGACAGTTATAATATTTTGTATAATGGTATATTATTACTCCTAACACCTACGTGTACCTATGTCCTATATGTTTATATTATTATGATTTATAGCATTGGACGTTTTATTTTTATTGTTTTCTCATTTTAAACAGTTTTTAGAGAAACGAATGAGTTAATAATATTTTACATGCAACGATTTAAACTTAATTGGCCCGGTATTGAAATATTATGGAATCCTCTTAATATATATTTATATTATGACGAATTATTTAAATATATTACTATTTTTGTGATCGTCGTGATAAATAAAATCGTTATATAAGTATATAATACACGTCGCAATACTGCAATAGGGATGGTGTTCAATTTAAGCATATTATGTATTTTGTACTTTGTAATATTGTTTATTACCGATTTGTCTAATAGCTTGTAATAATGGTGGTGTTTCAAATAAATACCAAACAAATTACGGCGACAATAGTGTAATATACTATAATGCCATACATTAATGAACATCAAACTCATTAAAAAAGTAACATGACATAAAACTGACACGTTGATAAAAATGTTAATCATATTATCTGATATCACTATAATTACTATTATAAAGAGTATCATCATAATAGTTGTTTTAATTACATTTATATATTAATTAATCTAATTTTGCAAATTGTATGGGCATGTTTATCATAAAGAGCTAGAAGTATAAACTGAAAACTACATAAAAATAGTGTTTTTAATTGAATACCTAATGAAATACTTAAAAAAGCTGCAATACTATTCAATTCTGTAAACTAATAAAATAGCTACTATATTTTCCTTCTTTTTTTTTATCTTCCTCCTAACCTAACAAACTTAGTCCGACCGTTAGGTACCTGCCCAGCATATCTGAAAATTATTATCTATTTTTTCATACAACATTATCACAACTCGTTTTTCTCGTTGGATTGTTGCAGGTAACTGTTTACCAGGACTACAAGAGAACTCTGAAAGTGTTGGTTACCAGCACCGCGGTTATGGTGGCCGGCCGGCTGTGCGTCATGTCGGGCACGGTGCCGTCATTCGCGGCTTCAGACAACCCAGCGGCCAAGCACCCGGACCCAACTGTTAGGGCGCTGACGTTCTTGCACTTGCCCGTGGTCAGCGCCCGGCTGCTGGTGTGGCCGCAAGTGCTCAGCTACGATTGGTCGATGGACGCTGTGCCGCGGATCGAGTCGGCGGCCGACCCCCGAAACGTGGCCACGGTGCTGTTCTACGCGGCTCTGGCGGCCGTCGCCCGAGCTTCCGTCCGGCGGAAACGGGCCGCCGTGGCCGTGGCCGCCGCCGTGTCCGTCGCCTCGTACGTGCCCGCATCCAACGCCCTGTTCTACGTCGGTTTCGTGGTGGCCGAGCGCGTGCTGTACATACCGAGTGTCGGTTACTGCTTGCTAGTCGGGTGCTCGGCCACCGCGCTGGCCAAGGCCACCAGTGGACGCCGGTCGGCCATTGTGTACGCCCTATACGCTGCCACGGTGGCCACCTACGGTCTGCGGACAGTGCTCAGGAACCGCGACTGGCGCGACGAAGAGTCCCTCTACCGGTCCGGCATCCAAGTCAACCCGCCAAAATGTAAGTAGACGCGTGTGACCTTTTTGAATAATCTTCGAGTCCAATTATAAATTATTAAACGTGGTTATTTCAAAGTGATTCTTTCGATTCCAAATGCTTGAATATTTTTAGTTTTTAGGTTTAGAGTACTTATACCTAATATAATAGGCGATACTTAACCTACCTAATTAATATAATGATATTTCAAATTTGTTGAACAAAATATGTTCTATTTGGCTTGTCGTGGACACACAAATAACATCTATAGTCGTAACTAAAAATGTTTCCATTAACTCCTTTAATTTTTTAGTGGTGGTACGTACAGTATGTTGAATACATATAATACCCTAAAAAAGGTTATCACATGGCGTAAGATCAGATGACCTAGGAAGCCAGGTGCAAAGCACATAGGATGATTAATTTTGAATAATAACCCCGAATTTTATTATTTTATTATTTTATTGTCGCAGTATTCCATATGGTCATAAATTGTCCACATGACCACAAACCGTCTAACAAATCAGGTGTAGAATTTTTGCTTCAAAGGCTTCAAAGTCTGTATCGTGCCTGCTGCAGGTAACAAAAATATAAAACTTTAACATGTTACACGGTTCGTCTAATTATGATTTATGAATTATAAATTTTTTTATTTTTTTCATTTCACCAGTATTTTTTAATCAAATTAAACGTTTGGATAACTATTGTCTTACGAAAAGTTTAATGACATATTTCTAGAAGACTTAAAAGCTAAAGCAATACAACTTTCGATATTACAACAGAGCCGTATTTAATCCATCTAGTAATAACACTATATAAAGTCATCCGATACTGTGTGCTACAACAATAATAATATATAGTTTTCGTATACCTAACACATATTTATATATATATACATATATATACATTATAAAATGTATGTATGTATTGTATACAGATGTGTTTAAATTAATGCTCACATTTCGAAAGAACACGTACCGCAACTTAGATTTACATTTGTAATTTTACGCAACTCGGAGAAAAGTTATTCGACGAAAAACCATAGGTTTTCAAGAAATTGCAATTAGTCATTAAGTGTATTCCAATTCATATACACAATACAGTGTGCCATAAAATAATATATTTTCTTCTAAAACAATATAAAATATATTCTTCAGTAATGTACACTTTTCAAAAACTCATTAAAAGAGTTTTCCTCCCGAAATTCCTTATCTTAAATTGTACCTACGACTTCTTCTCCGTCCCAACTACCAAGTTATTATAATAATGTAGATTATCTCTATGAAAAAACCTCGAACGTTGATCGTATACGCTTTTTAGGTTTTCTGTGTGAAAACAAAAACAATTTGATAACGTGTTGTTCTTGTTTAATCGCTGTTGCAGTTGTATACTTCCCACCATGCGTTCTCCACTGTAAGTTTAATAACAACAGTAAACATATCCATCCAGTATCTATTGACTTTATACTCACATGTATTTTTTAGGGCAGTCTTTTAAGAGTTAATTTTTAAAAAGTAATCGAAATACGTATTTTAATACACAGTTAAAAAAGCATTAAAACGATACGAATACGTATAATATATTGAAACAAACACTTTCAAATGTGTGAATGGAATTCTTTTATAAATAAAAACCAATGTTAAACTTAGTTTTTTGGTTATTTTCTTGGTATCTATTCATCAATTGTATTTAGCGTTGTATATTCGATATTGGGCGATTTGCAAGTATAACAATAAATTACCTATCAGTTTTCCTTTTTTAAAACTTCAGTTGTTTATAAGTCGCACATCAAAAAAATATTTCGACCGTATTTAGAAATGTAGCATTTTAGAATTAATGTTTTTATCTTGAAAGTTATTTTTAATTGTACAATAACATCGATGGACTATAGTACTTAATTTTAGTATATTTTCGGTTTACCGTTATTTTAAATGGAAGATTTGCGCCTCTTTAACGATTATCAGCTATAAATTTGAAACTAAGTATAAGTAAAAACAAACCTTCTGGAAATGTTTATTATACTATTATAAACATAATATATTATGACTTATTCGAACATATCCCTTTAAAATATATATTATTATAGTATATTATAATATTTTATCATATTTATTATTTTTTTTTTTTTTAATGAAAATATTAATAAGGCACTAAATAAGGAAAAAATCCATTTTAAATACAAACATTTTGAAAAAGTATTGAAAATACGCATTTGAGTATTGGACATAATAATATATATATACATAGTACTTATAAAGTATTTTAATTCTTTATTTAAGTACTCTTACAGAATAGCTTTATAAGACTGGTCAAGAGAACATAATATCATACAAAATAGTAAATCCAGGTTTTACCTACAGTAATAATATTATATATTATCTACATACATTTGTTTGAAAAATAAGTCCATGCGGTTTATGGTATTTATGATCACTGTCAGACGAAAAACATTACGTATTATACGTAGGGATACGTTTTGAGATATTACAGTGTGCTGTCCCGCTGTAAGACAACTAGACAATATTTTACATGTTTTATATTTATATAATATGTATATTGTATATTGTATGTATATAATATATATATGTAAATACTTTCTGTTACGCAGTTTTTAGTTTTTACAATGTAAGTGCCGGAATTCTCAGAAAAAATACGTTCTGTTAGACGAACACTGTACGTACACCGTCTAATAAACTTCTTAGTGTTTTTAATTTTGTGCCCCTTTCCACTTATAGCCTCTCAGGCTGCCAGACCATACCTATCAATCCACGGGCTACAATCCTTCGATCCGGCAGCGCGCGCCTGTTTTAATTCAATCAAACGGAATAGGTTCCACTGATCGCTTCCGTTCTTTTCCCCTCTTTTTCATCGTCACTATTTCTCCCTCTCTTTCGCGCACACACACATACACACACACTTTCTCTCTCATTTTCTCTCTCACCCTAATTCTCATCTCGAATCTTGATTAAATTTTAGCCTATGGCAATCTTGGTTCGATACTCAGCTCTCAAGGCAGAACAAACGAAGCAGAAATGGCATACCGATCGGCACTCAAACACCGGCCCAACATGGCTGACGTACATTACAACCTGTGAGTAACAATATTTTTCTACTTTTAAACTATAATATACTCTAGGTAAACCCATCACCTCTGTCCTTATTATATAATCACAAATTTGCGAGCAGACCACAATTGTTACTAATATTGTTTACATAGGAAATGCTGCATTATTTATTTGTTTTTTTTCAAGAAACTGCTAAGGCTAATGCTATTTTCGAAACTCTATAAATAATATCGTTTACCGCATACCTGTCAGAGTAAAAATAAAAAATAAAACAATTTTATACTTCGAATTTTGTATATATTCCGTTGCCTTGTTTCACTCGTAAAATATGTTCCGTTATTTATCGGAGGGGTGAGTTTTGTGCCAAATGTGCCGTATAACAATCACAGTCTTTATTGAAGACCGTAAAAAAATATCATTTCTTATTGTTCCTCATCTCCTTTTCGTCTACGGAACAAAACAATAAATTGAGATACGCTAGGAAAAAACAATTTAATAACACACCCAAGAAGCTTATGGCTGTCCGAAAGTTGATGGCTTTTATACGCCTACTTTTGGTGAACGAGGGGGATATATATTTTTTCTTTTCTTTTTTTTTCGTTTTATCTAAAAAGAATGAAACGTCATGTTACTCACATAATGAAACTCAAGAGTATAAAAAAAAAATGCAATAAAAACCACATTGTTTTGTAGTTTAGTGGTATAGAATGACATGTGGTCTAGAACATTACAAGTGAAACGATCACGTTTTCGTGTGATTTGTCTTGGTTACTTTCAACCCAATTCTTTTATTTTTCCCAAAATTTAAATCCTGTTGTATAAAAATACACACATTTTTTGCCATCCCCTTTGCGACTATAATATATTGAAAATCATTATTCAATATCTTTTTTTTTCATTTCAATGCCGTCCTTTTGAAAGTATTTTCATAGAAAGCATCAATTATAAACGTATTTAAACAAATATTTAATTAATAGAAGTAAAAAATTATCGATCCAAACTTTAAAAAAATTCCTTTGTTAGTTGGTCTTATTTTAATACAAAAATTTAAGATGATAGTATATTTTCACAGAGAATTCTTAGAATAACTTTCTTTATTGAAGATGATGCAAAATATTTTCTAAAGAATTTTTCTCTGAAACCGATAACTTGTATTCAATACGTTTCTCATCGTATATAGTATTAATATATTTATTTAATACATTTTTAAAATAAAATATAATCATAAATATAAAATGTATAACATTTTAATTGACATTTATTAGTTTCTATGTTAAATGAAATTCTCTTACCCCACCTAATTTTCACATATTTAGAATTTTCATAAATGTTTAAAACTTTATCATCATGCAAAAGTAGTATATTATATTTTAATTTTACTTGATGATATTAAATTGGTTATGTAATAAAATATAAAATAAGGGCATGTTACTAATTGTTTATCATGCAATTCATATCCCGTTGAGCGTACTTAAAATAAATATCAAATTAATTATAAAGTATTAATAATTAATAAGTAATAATAACTATAAACTAATAATCATATTTACTATATATATTAAAATATATGTAATAATTCAAAGACTATATAGTAAACACTTACCACAGTATGCAAACTATGTAGCCTTTAGTGAATTAAAGTATTGATCGGTTTGAAAAGCCTCTGGAATTTTGGGTATTAATATTTAACAAATTTAACAGAACTCTTAACTCTTAAGTTTCCATTGTGAACACAGGAAGACAAGTAAAAATCAAAATCATTGTCTTGGGCCAGCCTGGTGCAGTATGTTAAACTGAAACAAAACTATTATAATCGTTAAATAAATTAACATTTTAGAAAACCTTTAATATCGTTAGTTGATACTAATTGTTATAAAATATAATGGAAGTTAACATTGAAACTTAATTTTTTCTAATGAAATGAATAGCTATATTTTTTAAATAGTGTGGCTCTAGAGTATTATATATTATGTAAAATTAAAGAGCCTCTCTAATACAAAATACGTTCTAACTTTTCGGACTTACAATAACAACAACGGGAAACACCATTTATAAGGGTGTCCGCAGTACAGCATTTTTAGATGTATAGCCTTTGAGTCCTAAGCACCCTCGTGCCACACGACTTGTATAATTACATTTTTAACTTGTGTTCTTATATAGTTATATAGCTATTTTATTTGAACTTTTGGAAATTGTCTTAAGTTAATTAAACCACTTCACCACACAACTAATATCTAGACCACTGACAGAACCTCACGTCACAACAATATGGTATTATCGTAAAACCAGACAAAATAAACAAAATAACCATCACATGTTACAAATTTTCATTTTTTCAATAACCAACTAGTTAAAAACATTTTAGTATAGGATACCATTTTTATTTCTCTGTTGCGTTGCATAATTACTATTAGAAAATTGGAGACACTGATTATTGTTTTTATATCTTTTATTTATTTTTTCATCCAACATGTTTTATAGACAAGTACATGTATGTATCTTTTATAATATGTCATCTAATACGTATCTAATCGTATTATAATATAATATGTCATTCAATTTATTTTATCTAAAAAAACTAATTATTTACTTGGTGTTTGATCTATATCTATTCATCTGATGTATTTTATGGTTAACTCAGAAATCTACCTTTAATATTACAACTGTGTTCCACAGTTCCACTTGTCAGAAGTTTCCGATATTTTGGCTAGAATTTGCGGTACAAAATTACGTGGTGACCACATCTACTTGCCCTCTCATCAAAGGGGAGACTGGTCGCAATTAAAACTTGCTAAATTCATTCTGAGATAAGATATTGTTTAAAATTATTCGACGTTAATACCGCATTCACCAATCGAAAAATATTTTTGTGGCTCATTATTATTTTATATAGACATCCGAAAGCTTCACTTGCACTGCGATTTTCGTGAATAATAATCGAACAAATTTAAAGAAACTATCAAACCTATAACCTTAATCAAAATTATCATAAATACAGTATTCTATATTTCTTAAGTAGTTGAAAATTTGCGATATGAAAAATATAGAACCCTAAAATCCGACCCAAGTACTGACGTCCTAAGAAAAACTCCTAAAGTGAGCCGTACCTCAATGTCTTATACTAAAGTTACCTATTTTTTTTATTGAATACATACATAATATATTTATGTTTATATAGCTCAAACAAGTGTTCATATTGGCGAACAATCACCATTAAAAACCCATTAAACAACATTCGTAGGTACATGAAACTCGGAAGATTTTAATTAATTAGCTATTATGATGTAGCATCTGATATTGAGAAACTTGGAAAATATTTATGATTGGGTACCAATATACAATAAAAATAAATTAACAAATAAACATTTGTATACAAAATTAAAACATGTATAGTGGCTAATATAACCAATAAGGCAATAAATTATATCAGTTATTCTTCATTATTGACAAAAAAATTAATTAACAAAAACCGATTAAAATAAGTATAAATAATATATCCTTGGGTAATAAAAGTACAACTAGTTTATAATTTGTTCTTGAACTTAATACATTTAGCTACATTTCAAACTTTAAAAGTTCATGCATGCTATGTACTGTTATTTTGATGTGGGTTGTAACTTATAACTTTCGTGGTGGATGTCATCTTCATATGTTTATCGTATATTGTATTTATTTTTGTATTATTATAATTATTATATTCAAAATTAACTTTTTTTTAAATTAATCTAAGTAAGATTTTTTTAATATACCTACTCAGGAAATCTTTATAAATTATACAATTTTAATAAATTAGTATAAATTAGAATAATTTTAAAATTATCTTAGTCCCCTTATCTTCTAATCCCTTAATCATAGACTCTTATGCTCGATACTTAAAGTTTATCTACTTGATAGAATTTCAATGGAAGTACCTACCTATATCAACATTTTCAAAAAAATTCATCTTATTGTTAAAATTATACAATAAAAAAGATGATTTTCGTTTGAAAAAAATATTATTTTTCCACATGACACATAAATCGAATAAAAAATCTGAGTATTTTAAAATATAGTTANGAATTTCAATGGAAGTACCTACCTGTCCTACCTATATCAACATTTTCAAAAAAATTCATCTTATTGTTAAAATTATATAATAAAAAAGATGATTTTCGTTTGAAAAAAATATTATTTTTCCACATGACACATAAATCGAATAAAAAATCTGAGTATTTTAAAATATAGTTAATAAATTCATTATTAAAGGAAAACATATTTATTGAATCATCCTGTATTTTATACACAAATATAGTACAATTTATATATTGTATCCTATTTATGATATTTTTAAACGACTTTCTTTATTTATAGATGCCTTATATTTTTGATATTTCCGAAAACTCAAACAATGTGGTCAACGCGTTGGCCACGCGGATCAAAGAACCCAATGTGCGGCCAGCGGGATTCGTCTGCGGCTGCGGTCGGAAAATCGCCAATTTCGCACTTGAACTACGTTTCGAAAAGCCAATATTCGCGTTAGTTCTTCGAATCGCTTTCCACTATGGTTCGCAGAGTATTAAACTCCGAAACGGATTTCGTTCGCGAGCACACAATGGCTGTGTCTGTAATAATATAGTGTCGTTGGGTCAACGCGTCCGACTCTCTCTGTCCCTGTCCCACACTGTCTCTGTATAGCTGTATCTCTGTCCCTTCTCCGTTCCTCAGTTTCTTTTGGTCCGTCTACACAATATTATATATTTCTCTAAAACTGTAAGAATGGGCAAAGCGTTAATGTGAATCACACTGCTTCAAACACTGATGGCCGGAAACGGATTTGGCAAAACTGACATGCGTATATTGTTGCTATTGTTATTACTATTAATATCGCTTTGCACCTAAAGACTTATAGTATTTAAAACCTTAGAACATTACTGTCCTCCCGAGAATCATTCGAATCCACTACGAGTGTGGGCTGGTTCTAGCAGAGTCCATCGCAGAATGTTGGATATAAAATCTCGACAGAAATCTATAACCACAGATATAAATTTCAGCGATTCGTAACAAATGCCGCCGTTGCTTAGTATATAGTTTCTGCGCCCAGTTTAGTACATATATATGTATATGTATATATATATATATATATATATATACACGACTTTATAATACACACATATATATATGTGTGTGTGTGTGTGTGTGTGTGTGTGTGTGTAGTGATCGAGAAAGCAATATGTGAAAAGGAATCGTTTACGGCCGACAGTTTGGACCGATGGTGCAGATGTCACCAGGCAATAACGTTCCTCCGCCACCCGCTCACCATGCTTTTGGCGCGAGCGCATATAAAAAGAAAGCGTAATAAAATTAAGGACAAATCGGCCGCCGCCGCTGACTTGAAACCGAATTGGCGACCAAACTTCACGGTATAAATAAGCGAGCGAGCGAGCGCGCACTCCCTTAATATATATATTAGGTACATATATATATATATAATATGTATGTACAATATGCTGCAACAGTGATAAATTTGCTATGTATTATACTTTGTACATTTTCGGATTATCGGTGGAAACTTCTTTTTCCCCTCCCCGGGCACGATAAATGGAACAATTTTGTCCCCGCACGGTAACCCCGTTTCGTCGCTTTGTCTGATTCGGTCCTTACGGGATTCTTTTTTTAGTGAGAGGGAAATAATATAATAGCGTAGGATGCGAAACAGTGCTGCCGAAGTACACATAATAATATTATTAGCTTTAAAAACGAAACACGCACACGGTAGTGACGGTAGGAGGGCGAATTGTTATTGCTGCAGATGATTGAAATTATTAAGTTATTGAGAAGGCGCGTTAGCCTATATATAACAAAATAAAATACATAATATAAAGCAAATTATAATATATAAGGTGGATTTTTTCAATGTTCCGTCATATTTGCTGGCAGCAGTTGAAACACTGAAAAGTCGTTTATCATAATTAAGGTCATTATACTTCTAAATGGTTTTTTAACAATATTTATGTTTTATTTGAATGACAACCCCTGCTATTATTAAAATAGCCTTGAAAAATATTGATGGTCGTTATGGAGTTTATAATTTTTATTTAAAACATAATAGTACAAAGTTTAAATAACAATTATGGCTGAGGGCTGTAATTCCTCACCACTGTAGGTAATCATACTCAGCACCTTAAACATATAATTTTTAATAACCATCAATTTCTCTTGACATCAATTCCTTATGAATAAATATTGAAACCCCATAATTGATTCATTTAGCATGCACATCAACATTTTCATAAAAAATATTCTACTCCAGAATGAAAAATTTAAAATACTAGTTATATAATATACATTGTAAACAGAATAGAATGTCAAACGTCCGCAAAATGCCGATGCTCATTTCTAATAAAAATAAACAGAATAATATTAGAAATTTTTTCCCGATGAGCGTATTCAATGTTATTATGAACAAACAAAAGGAAATATCTGAAACGTATTATATTATAGCTATCGAATTCCGAGCGACATATATTCCGCACAACGTCGTGTGTCTTACGCACAACAATCGCATTGTTTAAGTAATAAAATATTTAAATCCGGCGACTGCCGTTTATCGGTGAAAATATTGTTATTCTCTTTGATCACTCAACTTCCTCACCGCAAAGCGCTTTTCGTTCGACTTAAAGACCATAGCACAATATACGATTCCGCATTCCGATCCGCGTCGTAGCCCCTAGGTATACAGGTCACCGAGTTTTCGATTACGGCGACTCAACGTAATACCTGAACGGTGAATGTGACTACACCGTATACTTATCGGCAAAATATCCATGACAATGGTATTCTTATGTGTACAAAAATGATTTATTATAAATTATATATTGTGTGTATATTGTACACAGCGATAATGTTTATATTATGTTATGTAGCCAGATGTAGGTATATTATTACGACGGTAATTTTATTGGGACGACTTTAGTAGTTCGGGCACTAACCGATTTTGTATTGTCTGAAAATATTAATTGAATACATTATAATCAAAAATAATAACTTTACTTTGTTCGCGGCATCGAGTGCTGAGTAATTGAAACACAACAACTTTAAGATGCCATTGCGTATTACAATACAATAAAAATAATAATTTTTTTTAAAAACCGTGTATTAAAAACATAACCCATTAGTAGTTTTTTTTCTGTAAGCACTCGTCTTAACTATTGTAGTATAAAATATACAGCATGCAACTATGCAAGTTAAGATGATGTCTGCGCAATATTAGTTTTCTCTCTCAAGCAACATAGATAAAACGGTTTAACCTAAAATAGTTTTTTTATGATTTTTTAGTAACTTTAGAGTAAAATCCATTAACACAAACAATTATAGAGGGTAACATTTTCGAAAGTATGACATGTCGGACTTATATTTTACTATTATTTGACTTTGTATTTGACTTTCAAAATAAAAATAAAAATTTGTAAATTTAAATGATGTTTAAATTTTTCTGAGATAATATTTAGGAAAATCAATGTGTCATTGTCAAAAATATTATTCTCCATCGATTTTGTAATGGTTGATTTTACTATAAGATTATTCAAAAACATATAAAAAAATGATTCGGGGTAAATTCGTTATTTTATACTATTATGTTGCGCGTGGGCCAGTGAGAGAAAATAAACAGTGCGCTGCAGATATCCTCTTAACGTATTAGGATAGAAAACAATATTTTATTAAGAACCAATATTTTAGATACTTGATCTCTTCAAAATATAAATTGAATTTACCTACAAAAAATATACATTCATATCAATTTAGTCTTAAGAGGATTTGAACTGACTATTTTTTCAACCTAGTTGATTTTGTCTGATGAAAATATAGATTTGATAAGAAATATAGAAGTAATTAGAATTCGTTATGATGCTTACGTGAGTTCAATTATTCCTCTTTTTTCAAATTTCTTCTATCTCACATATCTATTCTTTAAATTTGATTTTAGAATGTAAAAATGTATGAATTTTCAACCAGTGAGTATACGGAATTGAAAAAAATTATTTGAAAACTTCATAACAAATTTAAAACTTTTCTAATTTTTTATAGCATATATTAGCGATTAACATGATTTTTAGTGTATTATAATGTAGTACTCTTTGATATCAGATTTGTGACGTATGTTCGGATTTGAGAGCACCCAGTTTTTTTACACTATTTCAGCTTCACAAACTAATAATCACGGATTACAAGTATAATCAAAAAATTTTCAGTGGTAACTGTGGTTGGAAAATGTTCTACGTTGAACTCCTTAAAAACGGCCGTTATCGATAAATCCACATGAAAATTAATTCGCAAGTGTACTTATTTAGAAAATGTCTATTAAAATTGCCCGTAACTTGTACACAATATTAATTAATATTACAGTTGTATAATACAAGTATTTTTTTCATCATCAATTCCCATGTAGACATATTATATCATACTAATTTGTTAATTGTCTTGTTCGTAGTAACAATAACCTAAGCTATGATATATATAAAATCTTTATTATGCAATGCGCATACTATTATTATACTATTTTATTATACATTTTGTGTCGTTTATAACTTGTGTCAGCTGTGCACTCGTAGTCTCGTACAATCATAGCTTGATAATATTCGTTTCAGAAACCTGTTAATTGCTTTACGAAGCCAAATAATGAATCATCCGCTGTGTGGGAGGCCAAGTTGTTGACACAAAACAGGTGCATTATATATATATTTAGAAATGTGTAATATTGCGTAATGGGTAACACCGTCAAAACGAAAACACATAGGTCGTAATAATATAACAATGTTTCCCAAATTTGGATCAGTAGACCCCCGGGGCTCTGCAAGTGCGTATGTGGGAATATTGTTATACCACAAGTTCTGAGCTTGAATTGTGGTTTAATAATAATATTATTATACTTTTACGGTATAAATATAGCGATGTAGATCAAACCAGTGCACCAACACTGGCAACACTATATTATAATAATATGATAAACAAATAATACCTATGCTGTTTGCCCGTTTATATTATTATTCCCAAAGGTTCGCTGTTTCTAAAACACGTTCTAACACCTAGCGTCCTAGCTTTATGCATATTTTGTGTTATTAATACGGTTTTTGAATTATCAGTATATATAATGACCCGGATGTAAGTACACTGAAGTGACAATTTTCGAATTTTCTTTTATAAGAGGTTAGGGAACGTTTCTTTTAGGTATTGAAAAAGAATCTATAACATACATTTAGTAAAATGCATTATTTTCCAATTTTAGATCGTTTTTTTGAATTTTATATGAGTCGTAAAAAAAAACTTTTCTTTTTGCGATACATGGAAAGTCTCATATTCTAGTATAAAAAAAGAAATATTTTTATAAATTTCGAGACCATTTTGTATTATTTTATTAAGTATGCTAATATTAATTTGCTTTACTATTTTAATATTCTTTAAATCAAAATTAAAAATCATCAACTTGATAACGTCTGGATCTTTAACCTTATGGCGTATGCTACTATTCTTATACGCATTTTGAAATAAAGGCATTGCCTACATAAAATTATACGTCTTCAATAATTCTGCCGTTCGGTCAACTGCGGTAGGCACCGTATATTTGTGAAGACTTTTGCAATAATGTATGACGTCGGACGAAATGTTGCCAAAGTCGTAACGTGTGATGTGTGCAGGTTCTCTGTGCCTGTAGTGCATACTCGTTTATACGACCATAGGTGCATATAATAATCATTTAACTTCGTATTGCACTTTTCGAGCACGTAAGGTAGGTACTAACTATAATAGGTATCCACATCGTGTGAAGTAAATATTTTTATGTTGTTGTCTGGTTTCAACGACATTTTTTTTTACTCTCAATGGCACGACCGGTGGGTGGTGTCTGTCTGCAATATGGCACAAAATACACAATGAGTTGTTATTCCGGTCGACGAAAGACGATCGTGATGATTAATTCGCGTGTAAAACTTTTGCCGGTGTATAGTATGACAATAAGGGTTCCGCCGACGTGGAAGTCGCGTCGGCGGCGACCGGGAGACTATTAAAAAAAAAAGGTCGTTTTTCACATACCGTTTGTATCAATTTGTTTTGTCGGCGGCGGTGATGGCGTCAAAAAGTAGACGCTGTCATTAAAATACAAATTACTGGACAAAAGCGACAGCGGAAACGGTATATACATTATTTTCTCTTTCCGTGCGCATCATGATATTATATACCATATATTGTTATAAACGTGCATAATACCGTGTAGTGCGTTCGCATAATGTAGAATATTTTTTTTTTATTTACGACACGAGCCAAATTTTTGTATTTTTTTTAATAACCGCATTTTGCGCGTTGAATATCCGTCGTAATTATACGCATACACGGCTTACGCCGCTGCGCCGTTTGTACATAAAATAATATATACATATATAAGTATCGTACCTATAATACGAGGCGATGACTATTATAATAACATACATTATGTACACACGCGTATAGGCGATACGCGATGAATGCGTTGGTTTTCGCACATAATAAGTTTGCTGCCTTGTGCGATGCGAAGACCGCACAAAGCACGAATACCGTTAATACGCCTGAGCTTGTGTGTGTGTGTGTGTGTGTGTGTGTGTGTGTGTGTGTGTGTGTGTCTGTGTGTGTGTTCGCGGGCTCGCGTAAATATATATTATGTATAGCGGAGAAGCGTCGTGGAAACAGCGAGTTGTGCAGTGTAAAACGAAAGATTAATGAACCGAGTAACGCATATGCCGATATTCGCACGTTACTTAAGCCGAAGCAACTGGTGCGTGCGGTGTGAATGAGCGCGTGTGTGCGTGTGTGTACGCGAGGCGCGTTTATGGGCTGATAAAGTATTTTCTCGTATTTTTTTTCCTCGACTTAACGCCGCCGCCGCCGCCGCCGCCGCCCCGAGGTTTACGAGAATAACATCCACGCGGGTGCGCCGTACGAAACGAAAAATACCGAACGCTATATTATAGACGCTGCTGCTGCTGTTATTGTTTTAGATTACACGCGATTAACCGAACACACACACGCACACGCATTGACGAGTAATATTTAAGCACTATACCATCACTATCCATCACTATGTAATATTCAAGTGTGGGTGTGTAGCTGCGAGAAAAGCTCAGAGGAGTTAAAATTATCTATATTAGGTATGCGTTTCCACTGTTATTTCGGAAAAACGGTCTAAGACATAAGTCGGCAGGATTTGTTTCACGTGGTTTGAGTATAGGCCTGAAACGTTAGACTTTATATTTTGCTTCTCGCGACAATTATGAGCAGTTTATTTGAATATTACGAGTACATATATAGATAAGGTGTGTAGGCGATACATACACGTGGCTGATATTATTTTCAAATCTCCTTCCTACAATTTTTAAAATCAAAAATCATTGAGGTGCCCACATAAAGTTACATTCATTTCTATATAACCACATATTAAAACTTCGTCAATATTATCGTATACACAACTACCTATAACCCATATCACATTAGGTTAGTACCATAAGCAGTTTTATATATATATACATATAATATAATATATGCACCTATAGATAATGGTATAACTTAAAATATATTTTGTAAATATTGAATAACTATAAACATAATATATATATATCGTGATATTATATATTATATTATTATTATATAGATTCGTGCGAATACTATTATTATGTAAAATGTTTCTTAATTAGTCATTTTACACGGGTACATTATAATAATGCTTCGTTTGCTTTGTGTAGTGACTGCCCCAAAGGGGTATTTTAACTGTACCAGGAGTTTGTCTATACCAGTGACTTAACATTTTTTTTCTAATGGTTGTTACATATTGCTGCTTAACTGGTATATAATATGTGATTTCAATTGAGTTTTATACTTTCTATATAAATCAGTTATCATATTATTTTGTAATATTTTCTAGTATTAGCTGCTATTGGTCGATTTTGATGAAAAGTAATTCGATGTATTATAATATTTAATATTCATACATATAATTGTAAACACATATTTACAAAATGATTACATATAATATGCTTATAACATCTGAGAAAATCAAATTATTTATCTACGGTATGAATTTAAAATGTTTCTTTTTTACTTTTACACAATACACATATATTATGAATACGTATAATACGCATTCATCATTATTAACCGTTGGTTAAATATTAACTTTAACAACAAGATAATAATACATTTCTGACTACGTTTTATTTACATAATGATGTTACTATTGTCGTATTATAATATAATCGTAATCATATACTTGTATTATAGTATAACAACTCACTAACTTAATGAATAAAATTCAATCATGTAACACGGAAACTTCAACCAAACTTGGATGTGTTTGAAAATCAAAATATATTACTAAGTTTAGTGTTGAATTAAGCTAAATAATAATTCACTTATTCAATGCTATAGTTTATACATTATATGACTGTAACATACGTACTAGTGTCGAATTAGGAAAAATAAATGGTACTTACCGACTAACAGTACCACCATTTCAAGTTGGACATAAATGTATAGATATAATAATACAATTATTTAACTTTGGAATTGATTTTATTTCAAAATGTATTAATTAATGTAACTGTGATCGTCAAAGTGTATATAATGTACATAAATTATTCAGTAATATTATAATATTAAACTCGACACGAAAAAAAAACAAAAATAATTATTCAATATCTTTAATCGAGAATTATTTGATAATGTTCAACAAACTCGTGTTAAAATATTTTCGTTTAGCATGGCAAACAACTGAATAATTCATGGCGTATTTTTTTCCAACATCATCTCGGTTATCTGTGACTTTTTTACCGTCTAGCCATGCAGACAAATAATTTATCCAAAATCAATAATCGTTTTAAAATAAATACAAGCATTTCAATACATTTTTTTTATCATTATTTTTATTTAAAAACCAATTTATTCTTTCATTTTACTTCAAAGCATAATATTATTAATAGGTATTTAATAGAAATATGGATATATATAGCTGAATTTATAAAATTAATAACAAGTTATAACTGCAGTCTGCAGGTGAACATAAAGAGCAATAATAATATTATAAAATAAAAATTGAATAACATTGAATAACGAGATGAAATAAATCAAATTCATTTTTAAAAAAATTATGTAGGTCCATAAAAGTTATTATTTTAAACATAAAATATGTTCATTACATCTTATGTCAAGAAAAACTAAATAGTTGATGGAATATATTTTAATATGTTGTACTGAATAACCTAAATATTGTGAGAAACTAGAAATGTATAATATTGTAATTTGTAATATTATTTATAATATACGTTGATTAACTGTTAAATTTATACATACATTTTTTAATTATACTGTGTGTACCGGTGCATATTTGTTTAAATATTTCAAAGATTCAATTTTCAAGTACAATGTAAAGTATATTTTCAAAATTCTAATAGGCTGAAAATAATTCATTGGAGAAAACTGTAGGTACATTGTTACATAATTATTATAATTTTGTATTAGTGCTGTTTCAAGGAATAACTCAATTATTAAACAAGATATGAATTTGCAGAAGCCAAGGTTAGATAATTAGTTTTTTTTCTTGCCACGTGTATGCCAATCAACGTAGGCAGGTACATATAACGGTTTCGTTGGTTACCGTACAGTTCTTCAAAAGTATGTACTTCATGCCTTAACGTAGACATGTTTTTGTTTTTATACATCACCGAATTTGCAATTAATTGGCTTCATCGCTCAAAACTGTTTTCAAAAAAGGTATCCTGCCTTACGAAATCTCAAAAACTTTGTGCGTATTAACGTATCAATTTATAGCGTATATTACCCAAATACTCGATGTAAGTGGGGCGCGGGGTGTCTTATCGGCACTTAATAATAATTAACTTATATTATTATCATCGCTGTACGTCCGTAAATTCATTATGAATTCATTTCGAGATTATCATGTTACTGTAATAGGTTGTGTAGGATCGCAACATTGGCGTAAATACGACGTCCGAACCGTTTAGTTTATTTGCGACGGGACACGGGAAATATCGTTTTCAAAACGTTTACATTTTGTAAGAGGAAGTCGTCGCGATCCTATAATTCACAACGATAATAATAATTATGTACCTACCTCATGTCGCCGTCGATATTCGATTTCCGGGGTCGGAGCCGTGAGACGGAAGTAGGACGTAGGCGGTGGTCGCGTCGCACACGCTATATACACACCCGCTTACATTATTTTGTATACCACCAGAGGATAGAAGTGATGACATTGCGCCGCACGACTTTTGTCGGGCCTGTGGAGGTGACCTTTGCGAAGAGAAGATAGTATAGCGGTGGATGCGATTTATGGTCTAAAAGCTGCGAGAATATTGTATAGCCAGTACAGGTATGCTATAGATGGTATTCGTATATATATATATATATATATATATAGTAAGTGTATAACATAATAATATACATATACCGCGATAATACACATACATTCACCTCTCGGGCGGCCTTTTACTCGGCAGCGGCGTGAAAACACGCGGTTGCCGCGGCATTGGGGTTGAAGGATATTAATTCTTGTTAAATGGCCGTGTTAAATGCCGTGGCGTGTGCTCGCGTATAATCGTTCGGCGGCTGAGAACGGTAATTGCGCGCATTTCTCGGACAACAGGTCGCCATAAATTAGAAACGCTTCCGCCAACGCACCACGCGCCCGGCCTTTTCATACGACCGTGTTGCCGCCCGCGATTTCTCTCTCACTGCAGCTTTATTATAATAATAGAAATAATGCGCACGTGTAACCTGCAGCATACCACGTCGTCGTTTTTTTTTTATTCCTTTTCCCGTGACCCCGCACTGATGAAATTTATAAAAAAAAAAGTAATATTATCCTACGACACATGGAAGAATGAAAAATTTCCTCCGTGCAAAGGGTTCATAAAATAAAGGATGTGGCCCCTGTACCCCATATGCTTAGTTATTTAAGATGAGTATATAAGATTACGTTTACTTCGATATCTCGAAACGGAAATAATATTGACTTGTGGATAAACCAAGTTTGATTTTTATACATCGTAGGTAGTAGGTAGAACGTTAGAAAGTTATAACGCACTGATAATATGTAACTTTCGGCTACTTTTTTTGAAATCGAGATTTAATCATTGTACAATATACTGTGGATGCCGGTGTGTATAATATTGTGTCGGGTGCGTGTCGGGTAAGTGTAACAATAATGTACTGCAAGTGTCTCAATTATTATCACTTTAAAGTTTAAACTTATAGTGCAACAAGGAATTTCAAATTTTCGATAGTTCAAATTTTCGGTCTAAAATTTTATTTACGTGGTTTAATTGTGAATTTCATACAAACAAACGCGTAATACAACAAAATAACAAAACAATGAGAATGTTATGCGGTATACGTGAGTTCATTGCATAATAATTATGATTATCGTCGCATCTGCAGTATTAATAATATTATTATAAATTAGATTCTATCCGCGTTTGTTTAATACATAATATTATGATAATAGAATATGCATAAGCGTTCGGCCAAAAAGTGTGTGGTTAGACCTCACAAGTCCCGTGTGCGACGATAAAGTAAAGTATAATATAATTCCTCACCCCCTACCGTTAGCTATGTGTTTATTCGCCTTCGGCGCCTCTCTTCTCCGATAAACAGGATACCGCCGTTATTATTAATTTTATTATTATAATAATTATTATTATTACTGTTATTATTAAACGTAAAACGATAAAACTCTCACTCCGCACAAAATAATCTCTCAGTTTTTAAACCTCGTTCTTCGCGCACGAGCTTTCACCCTGGCGTTTGGAAATTATAATATAAATTATTATATATTTTAGGATGTGTACATATAATGTACAATAAATAAATTATAAGTTATAACTGCATATTTTATACGGCATGAAATTCGTAGGTGCTTTTTTATAATGTAATGTATTATTGTATTATATCTCACATGCAAGTGTATCTACGATTCTTCAATTGAATTTAAAAAATGGCTGTGCGTTGGGGAGTGTGTATATGACACGTGTGTACATAGGATCACTATACCACAAATGTTTTTAAATTGTTACCATGGTAGTTTAATACGCGTAACGATTTCAAAAAAATTATTACTTTCCACACATGTTCATATTATAATTATCTCGCGTTTATTTTTTAATAATCTAATATAGTACATCAATTTCGTAGGCACATAATTATATTATAGTAACATACATTTCAGTATACATCCTATATTTATATACTAAGCCTAATATATATTGATAACTATATTATTGTTATTGCTACTTATCAGTTAATTTTCATTTCCACCCTCATTTTTAAAAATCAATATCTAAATGAATTCCAATTACTTTTTCGATAAAAAATTGTATTAAATTGAATTTATTCTAATGTAAAAAATATAGTATCGTTAACATGATAAATATACATTTCGGCTGACAGTAAAAAGCTAAGAATTTTTACAATCGTTTGAAATCGATCAACCGGATTTTTTTTCATTAAGTTGGCTATTATCAATAATAACATTAAATTAATATTATCAATGGAAAATCATTCGTTCGTGCAACATGATGTACTTGACGTCTTATAATTAAACAATTTATTTCGAAACAATTATCCGTATTTTACAATACTTTCCACAAAACTATCATATATTTCATAAGGGAACAAACTAGACGGGAATGTCTGGTATTTGAACAATGTTATTTGGATTATTTGGAACGAAATCTATATATTCTTAATTTATTTATTTCACGGTATTATATGTAACCAAAGTATATGATGTACACATTGGGTTTCAAATAATTGTATTCACAAATATTACATATTTGAAGTTCTTTTGAATATTACATCCTCGCAATATTATCTCTTGTATTATACACTTATATACATTTATTTGTCATATACATTTATCGACTAATTTGGTTCTTTAAACTTCTCATTTATTTCTTTATCTACCTACGCTATGATAATTTTTCAAAAAAATAAACATTCCAGAAATGTATTTATTTTATCATTTTAAGGAATTCTATTAAAAAGAAGTATAATATTGTATAGCTGAGGTTTATGGGAGTTATGGTTCATCGGGAGTACCGCGCATAAACATGAAATTCAGTCATATTTTCAATAAAATATTGTTACTATTCATTGCATAATTC
Source organism: Myzus persicae (assembly GCF_001856785.1). Lineage (NCBI taxonomy): Eukaryota > Metazoa > Arthropoda > Insecta > Hemiptera > Aphididae > Myzus > Myzus persicae. The sequence goes on from NW_019104322.1 coordinate 217,431, forward strand.
CGTATAGGAGACCGACTGTGCAGGCTTACGTATTAATAAGAGTAACAAAATACTGAGTAATACATTATGTTCCTGCATTTAAATAGAAGTATTATAATATCGTTTTGTTACAATTAGATATTACGTAATATTGTTATGTACTTGTAAAATGTTAAACTTGCGAAGCAGCTCGTTTCAACCATTTTCAAGAGATATTTTTTTCCTGCTCGTAAAATGCATGTTCTAAATAACTTGATGTAATATGTGTTTTCGAATAAACCAATTTTATCTTTGTGAGTTTTTAAGTGTGTTACATAATATTTTTTAACTATTAGATATAAACAATTACCTAAGTGTTAAGGGAAACAACATTACAGGTGTAACATCACTTATATATACTTTAAACGATTGTAAACAATAAATATTCAGACAAATTCTTCTTCGGAATGTAAACAGCCAAAAACATATAACCTGTATTACCTGTATAAAAATATATACATCGTATATGCATATAAAATAATAATTTGATTATTTTGAAAATATAATAGTATCATTAAGACTTATAATACTGTTTGAAGACAATATTTTGAAATATGGTTTTTCAAAAACACAAAAATGTTCTATAATTATAAATAGTTTATAAGAGTTGTACCTACACGTGTACGTAAAAAAATATAACCATAAAGAATTATAAGTATAATATAAACGCGTTTAATGCGAAATATCTATAAAACTTGATAAAAAATAAAACTGTAAGCTATATATAATACATTTTAAAGTTAATAAATAAAACTTATTCTACTGTTCAGTATCCCAAGGGCTTGTATTGAAATTTTAATCGAAATAACCATACATAAATAGTTTGAACTATATTTTTATCCACCAGTAATAAAACTTTTATATTGGAATCTAGCAAATAATACTTATTACCTACTTGAAACTCTTGTGAGACGGGGATATATTTTTGAAACGTAATAAAAGATGCTTTTCTATTACCTTTATAAAATACAGCAAGTCACGTTAAGCCGTTGAGTTTCTATTGTTTAGTATTGATAAAATATCGTATACCTTCCTACATTTTTTTCAAATTCTATACTGCTTTTATTAATATACATTATTATCCACATTACCTATATAACTATTCGACAATTAATTGTATACATGATATATGCACCATGCACTCATTATAGTAATATATTTGTATTATATATGGATGAGTTATTAAATTGTCGTTACATATACATAATATAATGTAAGTAATAATATATACTGGTTAACTCATAGCTAAGAGTTTTGGTAATGTCGTTACATATACATAATATATTATATAGTTAATACACACAAACATATAATTTGCGCTTTGATGTTTTTTTTAACGTTAAAATATCGATTGAATATTTAAACAATGAATTCAGTACAAAGTTATTTGAGAGTAGAGAATCGTCTACGTTGATCAATGATTACAATACATGTTGTAAAAAAAAGTTGTTAAAATGTAGAATTTATAATTTAGATCAACAACATTTAGTAATAACTTAACGAGTGTAGTGTGTACGTAGTAAAATAATTGTGAGTATCATTTGTATTTTGTTTTAACAGTTTGCTCCATATAAATTTTTGGACAATGTACATAAGTTATTTTCTATATATAATTATGCAACACGAATTAGGGAAATTTGCATATCAATGTGTTTTTAGACCTTTTAAGAAGAAGTTTTCTCTTTGATATAATATTACGGACGAAAATCATATTTGAAAGGGTTTTTGATAGTGTACTAAATAAATAGCCACCGTTTCTAGAACTATCGTCGAACGAACAAAAAAGTTTGGCCCGCGACGCACGCCCAAATTGCACATGAAGTTAGTTACGACAGGAAAAAAAATGGCGAAAATTAATTTCCTAAGGCAGAAACTTATCCGTCGACAACAGTCTAGTTGCTAACACGTATAAATTGCACGTGTACGTGTCACGTGCACAGCTTCGAACTTCTCCGGGCGGAAAGACGTGAGTGTGGGTGTTCGGTTGGTGACGGTGGAGGAGGGGGGGGGGGGCGTCGTCGTCGTGTAGAAAAGCGCGTAAGTCGACTGTAATTGCAATTTCATAACACCCCCAAAAAAACGGACTAACCGAACCCAACCGGTGAAACGCGCGCATATAAATTACATAATAATTTTTTTCCCCGATGTGCTTTTGTGGGCGCATGTGACGGGTGCTACCTGTGCGGATTGTCACCGAGCTTTTATGATTTGCATCTATATTTGTACGCGGGGGGGGGGATTCATTTCCCGGGAGATGCGTTTTCTTTTTTCTTTTTCTCCCCGAACATAACGACTTATCGTTAACTGCATAACACGAGGGATTATACATATGGTATAGGTATAACTTACACTGGAAGGTGACCAGACCTGAACGTCGCTCTATAGCCGCTGCCCTCCATAGACAAGTGGTACAAACGTACAAACGCGGTTTATGTATAAGAGATGAGCGCTAACATTTGACGGTTATATTCCTATGTACATATTATAATATCCCCGTGTGTAAATTGTACGGGTCTCACTCAGCTCGGCTATTTTTATTTTTTAATGAGTCGAAATGAATTAAAAAATAAATAATTTGAAGAAAAAAACACATAGTTGTTATAATTATAGTAACCCATATGTTTACCTTAGTGGACTTACGTATAGTGTCGGGTGCGATGTAATAATAATTACTTTTATGCAGCGAAAACGTATAACTTGACCCCGTGGATACCTATAAATTATAATTATAGCTCTACATATAATATATATTGTGACTTTAATGTAAACGAACTTTGTGCACAATGTGCCTGTATGTACGTATAAAATAATAATATATCGTATTGTATTACGGTAACATATAACATTATAACTATACATACATATATATATATATATGAGTATATACTTGTATGTACAATGTGTAAACTGTTTAAATAATGTCCTTGATGAAAGGCGTTCGTTGTTTTTTTTATAAGCGAAAATTGGATGTCTTTATGTGCACCGATTAATAACGCGCGTACGGCGGTCGTAACTATATAAACAACTTGCCGTTATTTAGGTGCAGCTAATACCGCGTGATTTCGCTCGTTTAATAGAAACACTAATACGGTGTGTATACTGAAATTACGTCGATATATCTTTATTAAACGTTACGCTTGGCAAGTAATAATACCGTTATAGGGAGGTACCTTATAATGTACAACTGCCGGCGGTAGCAAGCTACGTTAAATTAAAGTATTATAGTCGAGGAGCTTAGACTAAGCCACGTGGACATCGGATTTTCAGATCCAATCATATAATATGATGATCCTAGGTCCTAGCCAGCTGTATCCAGAGTTGGGTCTTATCTCGTGTCCGTCCGAGTTGTACACGGCATGCAACAATTTGCAACAGATTTCGAATGATCCGTATCGATCATATCCGAATCGTTTTCACCATAATATTCTTGTTTGTTTGTTATAAGTGTAGTGTCATACCAAAAACCTCAATCCATATATTATGATGTGTATACACGACGTATGCGTCATACAACATGTACCTGTACAATATTTTAGTATAACTATGACTAATACTACAACGACGATGATGTCATTATTATTTTATATTTTGTCTTTTTGACACTCTTAAGGGAGTACTGTGTGAATCTCGAAGCTCTTATAATAAGTGCCGTGGGCCGCATCCACCGTATAATATCGTTTATAAAGGTATACATCTATGCTGAACCCTACTCGAGAAAAACGGGTGTGTATACGTAATATTATTATACACAAGTACTCGAGAAGGATATCATATAATTTCCACTTTCTATATAATATTATATAAACGACTATACAGGGATGTCCGCAAAAACACATTATACTTTATACTTGTAGTACTTTGTGCCTATACATCCACCACTGTATACTGCAGTAATAATTTAATAATATTGGTGGTTAGGAGTAGTGATGGCTGCAATATATAGTATCGACCTTCGGGAGGGACGGCGGCGGTGGCTTCGTTTGGTTGACAGGTTCTCAGGAGCGTCGTTTGTTTTCAGTGGTGTGTGGGTGTGGAAAGAAGAAAAAAAATGTATATTTTTTTGTCGAAAACCACACTACATATTATTATATATATATAATACCACATATATTATGGTATGTAGCCTCTTGGAGAATCCGCTACCGACCACTAGAAAGAGTAGATGAGTAGAGAAGCTCCTCTGTCAGCGACAGACAACCGCACACTTCTCTCTTCCTCTCTCGTTCTCCCTCACTGTATCTATCTGTTTCTCTCTCTCGCGCCCTCGTGAGTGTTTTTTTTTCATTATTATTTTACCCCACTAGTCCAAAAACAAACTGCCTGTCACGTTTTCGAGAGATGCCATTCGGTCCCTATTTTTCGCCTACCCTGCCGACACCGTGGATGTACGGAGACGGTTGGGGGTACACTATTAACACAATTTATGGTAACATTCTCTCGGTTCAGAGACTAATATGTTTCTGAAAATTAATTGAAATAATTAATTGCCAACCCCCTTAGACGACGTTACTACAGCAGCGATCCGCGCGATATAAAACGTTTATAAATAATTACGAGTCAAAACCGAAAAATATAAACGAAACTGCGGCGCCGCCATTGCCGCCGATAAGTGTATAATATTATCTGAGTCATATAATAAAATATCTAATACTATTATGTAGACCACTATTATATTCACAGCGTGGCGTCGGGCGTATGCAAATAAAATAAAATAATTCCATTATACATTATCGTCTAACGTGCAACAATGTCCCCACTATATAATAGCTATATATATATATATATTATATATGTATATAGTAGGTATATGGTATATGCAGTATACTATATTATTTACCATTTATGTAAAAAAAAATCCAAAGTGGTTTCAATTTTAAACCGTTTCAATTTATTATGTGTTACAGTGGAAATCTGTTACGGAACAACAAAAATTATGACGAAGCAATTTTGAGCTACAGGTCGGCGATCAATTTCAGACCTACATTAGCGTGTAAATATAATCCGATCTATAGTATAAAATATATTATATTTTGTTTTCGGTTTAACGACAACAGTCAACAACCGTATAAATTAATGATAATAAATATAGACGATTGCAATTATAGTTGGTAATTATTGCAATCAATCTATTCAATTATTAATTACGTTTAAATAATTATGTTCACGGCAGTGGCGTATCTGAGCCTGGGCGATTGTTTGGCAGCTACTAATCGGTACACCGAAGCCGAAGCAGTGTTGAACAAGTGCCTTTGTCTGGACGGTTCCAGAGTGAAAGACATTAGGTCACACGTGACCGCTAAAAAGTCGTGCGTGCTTCGATTGGGCAGAATGTTTGCGGCGATCGGAAAACACCAGGACGCAGTAAAAGTGTTCAAATCAGCCATCAAATCTGACGGATATTCGTCGCAGGTAATCATTTTTACATGGATACATTGATACATTTTAATAGAATATACAGCTACAGCAAGGTACGGTCTTATGAAAAAAATACTTTAAATTGCACAAGCATCGTGATAATATTTATTATGGGTGTTCAATAGTTAATATTAATTTTTAAAATCAGCTGTGGTCGTTTATAGACTAAAAACAAGCATACTTGAAACTATATTTAATATAATCAAACCGAAATGTTTACTACAACGATTGAATAAAAATCCAACACTATAACATATATACATATTATAATACTACTACATAATATATCAACGGAATGAACGCGATAGCCTCAAATAATTACCAATAATGTGTTTTCTATAACATATAGAACTCACTTACAGTTATCGACACAACAAAAAAAATACAACTTGAACTTAAAGATATTAAATGTATGCGATAACGAATTACTACGATTTGGCATGAGAAACGGCAGTTAAGGCTTAAGATGTAGACGTTTCTGACGCCGGAGAAAAAATAATATAAATCGATTTAATGCGATAGCATAATGATTAGTTTAGAATTATTCCGACGGAATAAGATATAAACTTTATTGTTAAGTCGAAACATTTCACTCGTAGGTACCACTATTTATTTGTTTTATATTATTATAGTAGCTGTGTGAAATTCGATATTTTCTTGCCAACAGGAGTGTTAAAAAACTAATAATAATCAACCATATAAAAAAACCTATACACTCAATAGTTATACCTATATACATACGTATATATTTACCATTCCAGACGATAACCTGTGTATTGAATTACGGCGCCGATGTCATTTTTATTTTTAGAGCGTACCTATATATTCGAATAACAAGTGTTCATAAAAAAAAATAAAAAAAACTTCTCGTAATTTAATACATCCACATCAGCTATCTAATGTCTATACTCGGGTTATATATAGAACATAGATAAATAGGGGTCGTTGTTCTGCATATCCGATATCAATATAGTTATATTAGAGTTTAATAAACGTTGTGAATAACGAGAATCCACAAAGGAAAAAAAAATCTCTCTGTATAATGCACAATATTATAATATATTTGACGGAATAGCTTTAGGTAGTGAATATTGCAAGTGCCTTCAGGGTTTCCTCGGTGTCGCCTACTCAAGTCCGTATCTGTCCACCAAATACAATAGAATACTGATATATTATAATAATAAGATAACAATGTACTTACAATAATAACAATAAAGTCAATACAAATAAAACGACTCGCTATATTGGCTAAGATCAAACACGGATTACTATAGGTACGTCCAGCATAACGTTATATACTTAGTGATTCCCAAATACGCTTATCCCAATTTTTTCATGTAATAATTTGTTCAAATTTTGATTTTCGGAATTTTTCAGCATAAGTAATTAAAGGCCATATTTTCAAATTATCATGATACTTTTTGTGTCCTGTGGTAATACAAACTTCTGTTTTTGATACGAGAACCGTCATTTTGACTGATTTTTTTTTATAACTTTGATGTGCCTACTTAAAATTTTGAAACAGTAGTCTTTCTGTTAAACCATTTAAAATTCAGAATATCAAAAACTAATCTTTCAAATTTTGATAATATATCAATATTTTCAAAAAAACATAATTTACGATAGACACAGGGGAAAGAGTATTCATTTGAAAAACAGAAGTATTTATACCTCTCCAAGTTTGTTCGAAAAATCTCAAGAATGTTTTAATATGGTAATTAAGTATATTTGAAGATTCCAAAAAACGGATTTTGAATAACTGCATTATTTAAGAAGAAAAGGGGGTTTGCGTGTTTTGTAATACAACTTATACTTATATTGTAGTTTATAGTTACTTCGGGTTTTCGCAAGGGCATTTTTTTTTCACTCTGGCACTTATAAAGGGTTATAACTTTCGATGGTATAATATAACTGCAATAAATATTGAGACAGCCGCCGGCCATAACAGGCGTCAACGAGGGAGCGGAGAATTCTCATTACATGCCACCAGTTTTTTGAATGGAAAGGCCAACTCACACGCGCTACGCGCTCGCACGTACAACAATCGTTCGCCCGCACGCACAAAACACACATAAATACACGCCTACTCGTTTACGTCACTGTAAATGCTATATTGTACACGTATTGCAGTGCGAAGGCTCTGCAGACATTTTAATTTATATCGCGCGATACGACTCGACTTCAGTGTGTGTGTGTGTGTGTGTGTGTGTGTGTGTGTGTGTGTGTGTGTGTGTGTGTGTGTGCGTGAACAGTTATTAATATGATGCTTCCTGCAAACACACGCCACCCAAGAGAGGAGAAAATACTGCACTCGGCGTTTATTATTGTTGTGGCTGGGATCTTAAATTTCGCGAGCTCCGCCAGCCTATTCCCCAGCGACTAAACGGTTATTAAGAAAATGAAAACCGGAGAGAAAAATGTACTCACAACGTCGTAATATCATATAATATTATATATATATATATATAATAATCCGCTCTGTATTCCAACGGCATACACTGCGCCGGGCACGACCGCAAAAGCGATTTTATCGTCGCTAGCCGTATACGCTATAGTTAAAATAAATGATAATAATAATGATAATTATGATGATGATGACGATCGTTC